>NC_079472.1:40293544-40596239 GCF_026250575.1 Diorhabda carinulata
AAAAAAACAAAAATTAAGCTAGACTCTTCACAAAAGTATAAGAATATTAATACCTAACGGTACTGGGTGTGGAAGATGACGAGAGAAAGTAGAAAAGCTCTTTTTAATTTAAAAAAAACATTATATTACATGATCCGATTTTATTAGCAGTGTTTATTTATTAAGCAACTTCAACAGAACTAAATATGTAAACTAATAACACGAACTGAAAAAAAAACAGTAACCTAAAAAATGGCGACAAGACACCAACCAAAAAATAATATTACTGCCTGCAACTTAAAAATATACTTCCAACAAACTTATGTCAGAACAAAACTTATGAGCTGGGCAAGCCTTAATAGGTTTTGAATAAAGGTATGACTTTGACATTCAAGATGTGGCACGTTCATATTTTGGAGTGTTTGAATGTTGACATTCACTGTTTTCCAAGCCTTCATTTCATTTACAGTTTTTCTAGTCTTAACTTGGCCCTGATTTTAGGCTGATATACGAATCCATTGGACTGTGGAAATCTAAAGTTTTGTTGTACTAAATGTAGTAGTAACTGTACTTTTGAAATCAAAAAATCCTTAGGTTGCACCAGATTAAGGCATTATGTGAAGTGACTGTTACAATAAGATGGACTAAATCAAAAGGACCTTCGCATTTTTGAACCCATTTTCGTTTTTCAATTTGGGCGAAGTCCCGATCGCAACTTAAAAGGGATAGCCGCTTACCAAAAACTTTTGATTCACATGAATATTAACAGAAATAACAAACTTATTTTTGTTTTATCCGCCGCAATTATCTCTCCATAGTGTTAAATTTGTTAAGGGCTGGATTAAGATTTATAAGGCCCGGGGCTAAAATATTGACGGGGCCCCCTTAAGGAATTCGAAAACCCGGAAAAATTCACAAAATAATATCAATACGTTAGATTTGTGGTATCAACACATCAAAAAATACAGAATGATTTCCAAATGATGGGGCCCTCTTGGACCTGGGGCTATAGCCCCTCAAGCCCCTAGCTTAATCCGGCCCTGACTTTGTTAGTCCACTAGCTTTCCCAATACACGACGCAATTTAGTTACCACCGCGATCCGAGATACCTTCATGTCATAAAAACATCATTCCATTATTGGTGTCCCCAAACTGAATGCCGAAATTAAAGCGGGATGGTTGGCGTAAATAGAACATTCCGCTGTAGGTTACGTGGTAGTACCTGTTGAAGATCTACCGATATCGTGCATACCTCAGATGATGGCAGCTGGATTGATTGGTGGTCATTTATAAGTTTTTCCAGAGCTCGCTTGACCTTTTGATGATGTAGCTCAAGTTTTGTCTTAACCTGGGAATCATTTGGATTACTTTTAGACCGCATATGCAGTAAGTCACAAGTTTGACAAGTATCGCTACGAGGATGGTGAAACCGTCAATTGGGAAATTTATTTTTAAAATTATTGTAGTAGAATCAATAAGTTATTTTAGAGTTTGGATGGTTTGTCTTCAAAGCTAAGGATATTCGATGCACGTTAAAATCTTGACTTAGGTATTGCAGGCTACTCTTAGACCTTCCATAGTAGCTCTGTAAAGAAGAAATGTATTAACATACTAGGACCTCGTCTGGTTTGAAAAATTTTCTGTTTTTTGTTTTATTGCCTCTTTTTTTGACAAAAACCACTCCACTCAGTTTCTTAGCTTTTACTAAAGTTTTAATTCTTCGTCTAGTTATTGCAAAAACGTGTAAAAGTGGAATTTCTTCACAATGGGAATTATATTTACACAAATACTAAAATAAAGAAAAATCTAATTCAAGTAGGACTATAGACGATGTAAAATGAAAATGAAGAAGTCTAATCTCTAAAGTCTTTGGACCAACAAGATACTTTTATTTATTCACGTTTCTTTCCCTTGACTCCTTCTTAACTTATTAAGCGCGTTTACGGAGCCTTCTCCTAGTTTTCGTCTTGTTTTGATTATGGTTTCCATTTTATAAGTAAAACCAACAAATCAACCAAAATACCCACGTGCTTTTCCTTATTATAAGAGCTGGTCTGTCTGCGAAGCACACTACACGGAGATTTAGCGAGTTGGCACTTATCGCGCTTTAACTAATTTTAGGGTTCCATGAGATTTTGATGAAATCATTATGTTACAAAAATACTACAACTTAAACTGTACTAATACTCAGACAGGATATTCCTGGCGTTACAATTTGAATCGACGATGTTTAAATAATGACAATGGGGTATACTAGTCACATAGAATCGCCGGTATGACTCATAGCCCATCATTAAAACCATCAACTCTACTATACTTTTCATTTCATCAATAATTTTATGTTTTAATAAATTCTCTGTTGTTTGCACTCTTTCGAGTATACTCCAGAACTACATAAACCATTAAATTCATTATTCGAATGGCGTATTACATTTTTAACTTTTTTCGTATTGTATACAGGATCATTTATGAAACTTTACAGTTTGTTTCTGTATGTATAAACACTATCCACGTTCAATTGGAATCGCTTTTTAAATAATTCTTCCGATTTGTCTCTATAATAAAACGGCAAATTCCTGGAAGCAATCCTTTATATAATGTTGAAATTATAGACGAATCGCAGTTACTCGTAGAAACAAAATTTTTCGTATTAATACAAAATATTTGCCGATTATGAGTTAGTAACAGACTAATATAATGAATATATTCTTAAAAAATAATTCAGGACGTAAATAATTATAAACCATCGATCAAAAAGTCATCGATCTAAGGAATATGTCACCACTCATATAAGTTTTACTAGTTGAAAACGATTTTGTGACGACAAAAGTCCTTAGTTTGAATATTAGCTTTGTAAAATAATACTCCGGGGTGCTCCGGTGCTCCGGGGCTCAATACAAAAAATTCTAGAATAGATGACGTGAAAATAGTGCTCCGATATAAAAAAATTTCTCACACGACCCCTCGGTTCTGAGTAGTATTAAGAACTTATATTTAAGTATATTTTCTAAATTATACATTCGAATATTATGAATTTTTAATAGATGATTACGTATTCCATAATGCCCATATAGTGCATTTGAAAGAATAAATAATTTTACACCACTACCTGAGTGCCATGGGCAGCTCATGCCCAATGGTTAACAATCCGTAACTTTTACGAGGACAACCTATACAAACTAAAGAAGGCAGAAATGAATTTTTCAATCGATGTTTTAACAAAAATATATTCTTTGTTTAACTCGATGAAATCGTACGTAATACGATGTTCGACAGTATGCAGTTCAATTAGAAATGTTTGATTGTGTTCTACTACCTCCTGTAAGTATTTTCAATGAATAATCACAATTTATCATAATGTCTCTTTATGGCGAACGGTTTCCTTGACATGTAAAACGATCTAATAATCCACATATCACCTAAACTATAAATTTCATCGAGTTAAACAAAGAGTACTTTTTTTTAAATCGATTGAGAAATGTATTTTTGCTATCTATAGATGTACAGGTTGTCCCTGTAAAAGTTACGTATTGTTAACCATTGGGCATAACTCGCCTCTAGCCTTCAGATAGTAGTGTAGAATTATTTATTCCTTCAAACACAATACATTGACATACATAATCATTTATTGATAATTTGTAATGTTCGAATGTATAATTTAGAAAATATACTTAAATATTCCGATTTTGCAACTTTAAAGGCCGATTCCGGAAGACCTTGTAAACAGTTGTTAATATTTAATAATATAAAATATTTTATATAAAATATACAGTAGTAAAATAAACTTATGTAAGAGTTTAAATACAAAACTTCACCAAGCAGTCATGGCCGAGCGGTTAAGGCGTCTGACTAGAAATCAGATTCCCTCTGGGAGCGTAGGTTCGAATCCTACTGACTGCGTTTTTTTTTTTTGTATATTGTATACATAACGATATCAAGGAATGAGCAATTTAGAATTATCAATTTGAAATGTACCATCATCTATATTTAGACAATAATATGGTGCTTGTCCTTGGTATTTCTTTAATACTCAGGTTATCTTCTGTCTCTTTATTCTGTGCCCTTGTCTTCGTTTCATACCTCCCGAATCCTACTGTAGCGTTGACAAAGCTACTGTGTCTTCTATTGTTCCGAATAAGTGCACTAATAATTTCATTTTTTGCCCTTTTATTTTTCTAGTTTCTAATTTTATGTTTACTCCATTATTAATATTTTTATTGATCTTGGTCCTCATATTATTCTTATCATCTTTATTTACTTGAACTTTATTACATTAGTATCGTCCGCTTCATTATTTTGTAAATATTCACTTTGGTCTTCTTAGTGAGTATTTTGTTTTTAACATCTTATTTTCATACATGCTCAATTAATTGCTAATATCTTTTCTTCTACTTCTGTTCGCCTGTTCGACATTGCAGTTAATCCTAATTCCTAGATAATCAAAGTTTTGTCCACACGTTCTAGCGATAGATTAAATACTGTTGGAGATAGTGATTCATTCACCTTTGCTGGCCAACAGATTCATTTGCTTTTGATTCATTGATATCATTGAAATTTTGCTACCATTCCTTGCTCTTTCACTATCTTCATCATGTTTTTCTTCTTGATTGAATCAATGGCTTATTAAACATCGACAAACAGTATATACATTATGGTCAAACACAATATAAGAAATATGTATAAAAATAATAAAATTTCTACTTACAATAATTAATTAAGATTTTCGGTGGCTTCGAATCGTATTCTTGTAAAAAATTTTAAAACTCATAGGTTTCAAAAATCAATATTCAAATTAACGTTGATAGAATTATTGATTAATTGAAATATTGATTCTGGTTACTATAGGAATTTTTATTAATTTTGAATTGGTTAGATTATGAATGACGTTGGATTTTCAGAGGTTAGATAATGATAAGTTGTAGTGAATGATGTACAATATTGATCGGTTAATTTATGGATAAGATTAAATTTCAATAGGCTAGGTCGTTATGAATGTAGCTGAATATTGTTTAGAATATAATTTTGTTTTTTTCAAAATCTAAAAGATATGCATAAATTACACTAAGGTTATTTAAATCAGTTTTCTAATATGTTGTTTTTAAAAATAGACGTTTTTTCTATTTTTTTCAGTTGTCAAAAATTTGGCAGATTCATAAATCATATTTCAGTCCCAGCAGATGAATACATAAGTATTCGAAAGCTCGGAAAATATATTGAAGTTAATCCACTTTGGTGTTTCATTGCCACGTTCCCAATAAGAAACCGCTCTCTTTTTGTCTTTCTTATTGTTTTATTGCATTCTCTCTTAGGAATTTCCTTTGTCTTCTGTATTGATTGAAACTCAATTATTTTCTTGTATTTATATATCTTGTTAGCAGTATTCATCATATCGTACGTTTGTTGGTTCTCTATGTTCCTTTCCTAGTCGTTTCCTGGCTACTTCAAAACATCGATGTGTGCGTAAACTGATTCTACAAAATCGTCATGAAACATACCGTGACATTGAGGCATACTTGGGCATTTATTCCACCCTCATACATTTAATATTGCATAAATATTTGGATATCAAAAACATTTGTTCGGTTTGGATTCATCATAGATGCATATGAAGCCGACAGCAACGGACTATATGGGACTTTCAAGACGAGACAAATTCAATGTTGATCATGCACTAAACTCTTCTAATCAAATGATCGCCTATTTTTTTCGGAATAACTGGACACGTCGTCACAGTTCTATTAGAGCAACGTAAAACGGTCAATTCTGAATAGTACATCAGCATTTGTTTGCTAAAATTGCTTCGACAATTAGTTCAAACACATACAAAAGTGTATTGATCTTAATGGAGATTATTCTGAAAAACAATAAAGCCATATCCAATTATAAATATTTGTTTTTATTTGTCTATTTCAAAACTTAAGTTATAGTATGAGGATTATGTGGAAAAGAAACTATAGAAAAGCAATTTACGATATCATCGATGTTTCCGATATTATTTTTCTAACAATTGGCGCTTCTGAGATTTTTGTAGAGTACGGAATAACTATTAAATATAATGATAAGACAGAAAAAGAGAAAGCAAAGTAGCAGCATAAATTAGTCCAGTCAATTGGAAAACAGTATGAAATTCTATTTAAAAAATAAAATACAATCAAATTGAAACTGTTGTTGATATGAACAGTAGAGAAGAGAAAGAAAACAAAATAAATGAATGTAATAGAATGTCAATAGTCTGAATGTAACACCATAGAGACAGATTGGTATGACATCGAGAGAAACTTGAAGTGATGAATTGATAAGTTATACAATCGCTGACACTGTGAACTGTGGAACACTAGAAATTATTAAGAAAAATAAAAACGAGAGGAGATCCACCTAAAGCACTCGTTGCCAGTCCAATTGTCAGATCAGTATAACAAATGAAAAACAGATACATTGTATCGAACTTTGTTTCCATCTTCAAAGTGAAAGATTCATGTCAAAATAAGGGAAGTAGATATAATAATGATACAAGACAAGAGAAACACACTTGAATAATTCAGTGTAGTGTTATAGCCAAGAAATTGCTACTATCAAAGTTGTTTACTCAGGTGTATATCGAAACCGCAATGATCATGAACTTCTCGCTTAGTTATTTCAACCTTAACGAACTACTTCCGTATAAATTTTTCCAAAGGGAGGAAAATATTATTGGAGAGATGTTTCGAAGATGTTAGTTACAGACAGAGGCGGACGGTTAAATTCGCTTGGTAGGTTTAAGTGTAAGATATAAGTATAAGTATAAGATATATAATCGAACAATTGATGTATCGATCATATAACTAGAATTTTTGAATAATAGGTGCAGGATAACGTAAAATCCAACATTTTAATTATCACACGAAATCTTTACAACATTTAATTACAATCTTTTTAAATTCGTGTTATTGTGATGGAAAAAACGGACACTGTCACAGAAAATACCAAATATACAAAAGAGATAATTGTTTTGACATAAACTATAGCATCTTTTGAACATATTAACAACATTAAAAAGGTTGAATATTACAATATTATTATACTAATATGGGAGTATAGTTCTTCCAGAATTAATTGGAGGAGTCAGTTATGCGAGAAACAATCAATATTTTATAAATGTGCATACCAAATTAAAAAATGGAAAATAATGTTTACTTCCTGGATCAAATTCGGTAAACATCTAACAAACCGTCAGTCCACGTGGACTCATCATCTCCACTGTTTTTCAATGAAAACATCGAATCCTAAACATAAATGCATCTCTATTGACCGAAGTTGTCGGAAGGTGTATATACACAATTTCTTCGAAATATTCTTGCCAGACATTGTGCGATAAGCAGTGGCGTCGGCTTAAATTTCTGTGAATAAATAGAAATATTGCGTTCTTTAGACCATGGGCGAATGAAGAGAATGAAATTGCACAGTGTAGTGAGAATAAAGACAACTATGAATTTAATAATAAAGATTTAGATATACAAACACCGCACAAGTTATTTTAAATATATTCGAATGTTTAAAAAAGGAAAATATTCAGCAATATGATAATGCAATCATAATAAGACTTGCTGAATTAACTACAGTAAATAAATTTTCCATTTATCGAGTAGTCACGAAAGAAGTTGCTGTGGATCAATCACAGAACCAAAAAACATGTAAAGAAAAACTGAAATCACTTGACAACTACCTACTTACTATTGCATATTTAACTGTATACAGTTAATATGGGCAAAAGTGAAATCAGAATTACGAATGGGGTACAAAAAGGGATCAGTTCACGTCTGATACCCTGTTTAAATCAAACTCCCTTACAGGAAGGTACATTTTACTCGTCTATTTACGTTTTATAATTTAATATTCAGTTGTAGCATGTTAACGAGATATAATAACGATTTTTTTCTAAGTTCCAAGTAGGACTACAATTAAGTGTCTAAATAACGGCGTTATTTATAATGATTCGATTGCTTTTCAACGAATTATTAGTACAATGTGATGTGCTGTGTAAGGCTGGGCATCGTTAACTCCTTGTGACAGTATGACAGCCAATGGCCAACACCTCGCATCAATAACAGTAGTCTCCCGATTCAAGTATTCATCCATATTCGTTAGCAGCCAATGACTTGCTATTTCTATTCAATATTCGGCGGCGTTTGGATTCGGGCCCACCTTCTATAAACGGTCTCTATCTTTGTTAAAGCGGTTTTGTTTGCTGCGATAAACATTCGCGCACACACTTTGCCGAATTTGAGTTCGCTGCCGAATAACCAATGTGTAAAAGCTACAGAGCAATATATTTATCTTCAATTAGTTTGAGAGAATCATAGAGACAAAGGATAGAACGACGTGGATATAGAACATTTGCTTATACTAACCATGAATAGGAAGATAAACAAATCATAAACTGGAGACAATCATTAGCTACAGAAACCTAGTTCCGGCGAAAATAGACTGATTGGTTTCTGCTGACGATATGAAAATAGTGGCAGATGCATTTAAAAAAAATGGAAGAAGAAGCAGATAATTCGATACAGACAATAGAAGAATTGAGAATGGATATCAAAAAATGTATAAAGATGGTAGTAAACAAAATATAGAATATGGAAAGGGCAAAGAATAGATAAAATGGATCACCTGGTTATTTTCACAGAAAATAGAAAAATAGTTATTGATCTAGCGAATATAATAAGCAAAGTCAATCGAATATACTATTCTATAAATAACACAATATTCAGGAAAAAAGAAATAGGTAAAGACATAGAAATGAAGGTATACAACATGATAACTGCACCTATCTTAATATTTGGGAGTGAAATCTGGCTAATGAGCATAAAGAACAGGAACCAATAGGAAACAAAATTGTTGGAAGATGTTCAAACAAACTGTTAGGGATAGATAAGAGAAGAATACAACAAATTCTCATGAGAAAAATGACAGAAAGCAAAAAGACATAAGAAAAGCAGAAACGGAAAAATTTGGAAAACTTGACTGAAACAAATATGAAACAATGGAAGATAGAGAATAAAAAAAATATTAGAAAACTGTTAGGGAAGGGAAGATAAACACTATAATGTTGTCAAAAATTGATACAGAAGCTTATAAGGACTACTTCTAGCCATTCAGAGATGGCGAGATTCCGATTAGTTTCAAAGAAAACAAAAAATTGAAATCAAAATCTAACGATTTGAAACAATTAGTTCCAAATACAAAGAAATGAAGAAAGTAAGGATTGTACATAGGTACTCTCAGAACTTAAATCTTTCAGAGTTTACTTTGTCAGAATGTACGATTTTGTTATAAAATATAGTCACGATATGAAGTGTTATTTATAAAATCCCTTCAATCGAAAACTTGACTGACAAAATAAAAGAAAATGAAAATTTCTGAAGAAGAATACATTATTTTCTTTGATAGCAACAAAGAGCAGGAAGAACGAGCTACGAAATGGTCTTTTGTTCGTGGAAGTTATCGGTGTTTTGAGAATCGGTTCATATGAATTCTTTGGCGTCTATTTTAAAGTATGAATGTTAAGCGGAAATTTCCGGTTCAGCTACAAATGTTACTGCTATTATTTGTTTGTAGGGAAATGTTATCGTTTATATCGAGAATGAGTGTTAGATATTATTGATAAGAAAAAGCACAGAAAAGTGCATCAATAACGATGCACGTTTATAACAAATTATTATATCATTATTTTATAAGAGTAATTATTATTTGTAATCACTGAGTCTTTTCAATGGTCATGATTTTATTAGATTAAAAAATAACAGGATTTTGTCTCAGCAACAAGAAACATGCAGTTAAGTTTATAGAAAAAATAACAAATATTTGTCCAACCTCGTTGTAACTGTTTATATTAAGTAACAAGTAAACAGAGTCAACCAGAAGATTATAACTTCAAATATTTATCCATCTTTTATATATTGTCGTTTTAGATAAATCTACCAAATTTTTTGCAATATATTTAGCTTGATTATGTTTGTTTTCGTTACAGAATTTCCTGCTTCTATAGCAATAAAAGAGTAAAGTATTTTAACCCCTAACTAGGTAAGTTAGGGTAAGTTAGTTCTTAATATATATATTTATTTAATTTTCTGTAAAATAATATACTTAAAACTTTTATACATGACAGTATGTGTGTTTCAATCATTCTACAAGATTTTATGGTTTTTTTCAAGGTAGGCGCAAAATTTTTTACTAGAGTAGTTTCTAATTTGTAGAAGCATTAATCTCTAAGAGTTTTATTCAAAAACCTCAAAAATTGATTATTGTTGGATTGTACAAGGTAGAGATGGCCAATATATTTGTATTATTTTTTCTCAGGATATCATGTTTTGTATAAAAAAATACATCCTCAAAGACGTAACTTGACAGAGGAAAATTTATTGGCAGCCAGGCAGGCAATCGACAAAAGTGAGCTGGTTAATAATTTAGCAGCTCGCACTTATAGAATACCATCAAGAAAACTTCGCCGCAGGAAACTGAAGATAAAAAAAGGGGACAAAGTAACAGTCTTGGTGTCGCAATTGAAACGAAGCTATATCTACTGAAAATGCAAAGCTGTCGATTTGCAGCTCGTTATTTGGATTTTTGACAAATAGCCTAGAGATTTACGAATGCTCTACAAATTTCATACAAATTTAAAAATGGAGCTGCCGAAAAAGACTTGTTACGATCTTTTCTTAAAAGAAATCTGGAACTCTCCATAAGGAAAACTGAAAGTAAGGACATTTTAAATTTGAAGTAATAGAAACTCACTATATTTAATATGGTGGAGGTTTAGTGCCCCAAATAGATAATTAAATAAATTGAGAGTATTAATTGCATAGAGGGTAAATAGAAATATAAAAAAATAATAATTTATTTTAGATGTTTCTATAGTCAGGATCAGGAATGCCTTAATATCGGGTGAATGATTATTTCAAATTACTCCAATCTGTCCTCCAACAGATACATTTGATAAACCGACTCATCTTTTCGATATGGATGAGACCGGATTATAGCTCAAGCAATGTTTGAATTGCGAATTGTGGTTCCACGATGGATGTAGCATGACAGGATGACAAATAAGAAGAAGTGAATAATACTTAAAACATATATGCCATCACTATCTCCACGTAAGAAGCATCTTACCCAACCCTAGAGGTAGAGATGGCCAAATTAAAGATTTTTTGTTTTCGATTATAAAGAATAGATTTCTATATCTGCAATTTCGTATGTATATCGTACCAATAAATAAAATTTGATATACTAATACATGTCTTTGTCTTATTTAAATTAGCAAAGTTGAGATTGGTTGGTTGGGCAACTCTACTAATAACCTATTGCATGGGAGATCAATCACGTTCATTTGTACTTGCCACAACCCCAATACCACATGATAATAGTGATCTGTAGGCATTTGAACCAATTTATTCTTTTCGTAAATAGAATATTGATTTTTTATCTAGGATTAAAAATTCTTACTGTACCTTTATTTAACCATCTCACTTCAGAATAATACAAAAAAGGCTAATTCATTTTTTATGTCTCATGTTTTCTTTCAATTCTACTTATAAGATCATTATTTTTACCAATCATGCTTCGCGTTTCATCTGTTGTTACAATAACTACTTATTTACATGGTAATTTCATAAATGCTATGGCTTGTTACAAGTTGCGAAATAAATCTTGCCCTGTAGTCGTATCCTCCAAACTACATAACTATTAAACCTTCTCACAGACGTTAAAGTTCTTAAATAGCATTTCAATCGAGGGCCGAGGGGAAACTTTAAGAATTTTGATTCTTTTTCAGAAGCGGCTGAAATAAATTTTTGCCCTTTAGTATTTAGTGCGCCCAGTATATAGTCTCGCAGATAAACATACATTTTGAAATTTCTTTTATAGTCTGCGCTCAACTCTTCAACTAAGACACAATGTTTCACAAGCTCACTGTCGATAAACAATTCCCAAATTTTCGCAAGTATTTCTGCATACGTCCGTGAACCGAGTGTTGCCAACTGCTGTTCCAGAACATGTGGAAGAAGCTAACTCTTTCCCGAAACATCTAGCATGTTCAATGGTTACCCAAGAGATGGAGCCATGCACAATTTCTTTATAATTTCTACTACATTAATCAATGACCAGCGCGTTAGATGACGTGTCCTCGCCACAATACGTAAGAACAAATTAGTTGATGGCAAAGTATCCCCTATTTAAGTGTGACTTTGCCAAATTTTTAGTTAAATAAAAAATGCATTTATACTGTTGATTCAATGTGCTCAAAAAAGGTTAAAATTAAAAATAGTTGATATATCGAAATATTTCTTTCAAAATAAACAGAATGTGAAAAAACCTAAAAACTTGTTGCAAAAAGATAGCAATTTATGGTATATTTGCTAATAAGCATTAATTCAATATTAAACGTATTTACCATGCAAGTAATAATAAATCACATCAAAATCTATAGATTTCAATGTTGTGACAATGAAATAGGTGAATAGGTAAAATCTAGTAACAGTTTCACATAATATATTGACAATTCCGTCAAAATGTAGGTGTAAATCAGCCTAATTAATGCAAAAATAATTATAACGTAATTATAATAATCATTATTAAAAATAATGTGTTTACGTTTGCACGAAACGTTAAATTATATTTTAAAGAATGTCACATGGACGTCACGTTTTGATCAAGATTAATGACTGTCGGATTATATTTACATTAAATAAGTGTACATTGGAGGCGGTGCCTGCTATTCCGAGTGCCCACTCATTTTAAGCAGAGTAGATGACTTTATTTGAAGACATAAACGGACATGAGTCTCATGTTACAATATTTTTATGCTTATTTGAGCAGTAGTTTCAGTTTATATATTGTGAATGCAAATCACTAAATCTTTTATTAATACGTGGCATAATAATTATGTTTTGAGATAAACAAATCAAAACAAATAATAATAATTGGATATGGCTTTTTGATTTTTCATAATATTCTCCAATTTTTCCATTCAGATTGTGGTACCTCCAAAACGCATCAAACACTTTTTCAGATATAGAAAAACGTCGACTTCGCAATTTATTTTTAATCTGCAGAAATAAGAAGTAATCATTGGGTACCAAACAAGGACTATACGGCGGATGACTCTTCAATTCGACGTTTTGACTGTTCAAAAACGTTTTTGTTTGAACTGATGTGGAAGAGATCGCATTGTCGTGTTGGAGACTGATTAGTCTTCTGCGATTGGTTTCTCTGATTTTTTCGTCTGGCAAAAAATGCTGGTGTACCATTCAGAATTTACTGTTCTTCGTTGCTCTAATGTAATTGTGGTGAGATGTCTAGTTATTTTGAAAAAACAGGCGACCATTTGCTTAGAAGTGGTTAGTACGCGATCAACATTTATTGGATTTGGCACATCTTGAAAAACCCATACATTGCATGTCACGATGTCTTTTGAATTATTTCAGCATCAAACGCGGAAAAATTATTTTATGAGCATCAGTTTAACTGAAATAATTGACTTCAATTACACAGGTCCGCAATGAAGCCCTCATTTATCAAATATTTCGGTAAGTTTTACATGAAGTTCATGTTCTCTAAATTGGTTTTTTATATGTAGTATGTATTTTGTTATGAGCAGAGCCAATAAATATAATATAGATGTTTGAATATCATTTCAAAATAAATTTTTAGGTTATAAAATGCCACGAACTTGTAAACATTTTACAGACTGTTTTTGTTACATTTGAGGGGAATTCGTATTAAAAACACAGCGAAATGTCATGACAGATCTTGTTGAAACAGCTTATCAATATTTTGGATTTTCTATCGATGAGCGAGATAAGATTTGTTTGCCAATGATTTGGAGTAAGCCTCAGAATCATGAAAATGATTTTTATTTCTGCATGACATCAACACGAGGACTCTCAAAAAAAAAGATTGTAACCCGAACGTCCCATGTGCAAAGAGACCAATTCCTCGTGGTGAAGGCACTTCACTTTCCATTCCACCAATTAATGAGAGGGTGGAAAATAAAAAAAATTTCTGGTCTACAATCTCAATCGAGTTTTCTTTCTGTCGGTACATCTTCATCTTTATAAAATTTGTCTAGATCTTCCAGTCCATCTAAAGAATCGCATTTACTTAAGCAAGGTGACTTAAATGAGACTTGGGACTTTCAAAATCTAATGCGCAATTACTTGGAACAAGATTCGGAATCTATTGGATACAAGTACTAGAGTACTAGAGTAGTAGAGAGAGCACTAGAGAGAGTACTAGAGTACTAGAGTGAGTACTAGAGTTTCATATTTTCGTACTAGGTAAAAAGATTTTGCGAGTTAGTTTTCGAAATATGATTGGATACATTGTAATGATTTGGTACATTGTAATGATGTTCAAGACTTTTTATTGATGCTTCAAAAATAAGTTTAAAAGCCGTTCTACTCCATAATGGTAATGA
Organism: Diorhabda carinulata; assembly: GCF_026250575.1. Taxonomy (NCBI): domain Eukaryota; kingdom Metazoa; phylum Arthropoda; class Insecta; order Coleoptera; family Chrysomelidae; genus Diorhabda; species Diorhabda carinulata. The sequence continues at coordinate 40,307,973 of NC_079472.1, forward strand.
ATACCCATCTGTGCCCGTTGCACATGCTACGTACCAGAAGGAATATTATGTAAACCTAGAGGTATTACAGGGAGTTTTAAATTTTACTGTTTTTATTGTGAGTGGGAAAGTCACGGAAGAGAAAAATTTTACAAAATAAAAACGAAGAAAAACTGTTCTGCCACCAGTTCACATAAAGTTGGAACTCATGAAAAACTTTGTGAAAGGTATGAATAAGGATGGTGCAGGTAGATACGTAAGCTAATAAAAGGCGAAGTTTTTTAATCGAAGTTGAGCAAAGCAGAAAAAATAGGTTGGGTGGCTTTTGTGGAAGTTTTCCATTTTTTGGGAATACAAAAGCTGAGAACTACCGACAAATCATTCGAAAGTTTATTTCTGCTTATAAACTTTAGGTTGCAATATGTGACTCAAGATTCATTTTTTGGACTCGCATTTAGATTTATTTTCTGAAAATCTTGGAGAGCCATATCAGATGAATATGGTGAAAGGTTTCATCAGGATATAATAGAGATTGAAAAACGTACAGTGGGAAATGGTAAGCAGTAATGCTTGCTGATTTAGATTGGTTAGCTTGTCGAGAAACTCCAATGGAAACAATGAGAAGAAGAAAACCTCAAAATAACTTTTCTTTGTTTGTTAATTAAATAAATATTATATTGGAAATGTACGTGTGGTGCTTAATTGCATGTCAGATTCCGTGTTTAGAGAACAAAATATGATGAATTCATGCATGAAAACAAGAAGGAGAAAACATTTTTTGCGGACCATTCTTTAATCACTTTTAATTGGTTAAGATCGAAAATTTCATATTTGGTTGTTATATCAAACTTACACGTATCCTTCAAAAATAACTATCAAATTAAAAAATTAACAAAATTGGGGCGCCATTTTTGCATTGATAATGTATGAAAAATTGCGCTTGGAAGTACTTAGCATAGGATTCGGGCATTTCTCTGTAGTTATTCCTAATCACAGATTACAAAATTAGGAAAACTATATCAGCCATGAAGCTACCACATACAGAACGATTCCTTTAACCTACCTGTAGTACCTAATTGCAAATATGCAACGAAAATTAATGGAAAAGTATCAATTTCCAATAATCAAATTTACAAGTCTTGGCAGTAAAATAGAAATATTGTCATTATTTTCATGTTTTTCCATGGACTTTCATTGGATATAGCTACCTTTGTTATATTTTCCCTCTCTTTTCTCTCTGGCGTTTCTTCTTTCTCCCATAACGTTACCTCAAGTCCTTTTCACTTTTCTCCTTCTTAACGACATTAGTAGAATCCATTATCTGTTTATCTTGATATTACCAAGTTTATCGTTTTTGTGCTTTAATGTAACTGATGTTTTCTTGTCCTTGTTGTGGCTCTACATACTTATATGTTTTCCATTAGTCTACCACCCGTTGTTGTAGTTTTTGTTCCCCATTTCATTCTCTTTTCTTTGCAGTTAACCCAAATGATCTTAAATTTGAAGTACTATAGTTTCTATTATCATTGATGCGATAGTAGTAAAATAAATTGATATTTATTCTTTTTTTGGTCATTATCGCTAATAAACTTTCTACTTTTTCTTTTTGTAACAACGTATCGAAATTTTGGTTGGCTAGCCACTGCCGTTATTTGCATTATCTAACCTTTAGTATAAAAGCTGTAGGAGGTGTATGATACATATTCATTAGCTATCTATCCACAAAAATATTGAAATCACATTTACAATATTAAGTTTTAATATAATTCGTTTTACAATAATTTCAACTGTATGGAGAGATTATATTAATACTATATCCTGTAGTATTAAGCTGAATTATAAATAGCCAATTTGTTTTATAGCTGAAATATTGATCAAAATGGCCTATTCATAACTTTATTTTGTTAATTAGAACACAAACACACACACAAATTCAAGTCGAGCTTTTTATTTTGTTTTGTTTTTTTCACACTAATTTAAAATTACAATGGATTTTTCATACTGGCTTAAGTAAAAATAATATAAAATAACAGTTGCGGACCTGGAAATTGTTAATCTTTTATAGAATAATCATTGTGAAATCAGCTTTTATTCCTTTACATATACTTGTATTTTAAATTTAGAATTTGATTTTAGTTCTCATTCTGATTTAAGATTTTGATTTACTTGATATATTGATCGTAATTTTATAACTTTTTTTTGAAATAATATTTTTATTGTATTTTGTGTTAATGAAGTTGTTATTTGTTCAGCGTTTCATTGTGAAAACACGTAATTATTTAGATATATATTTTAATGTGTAATTGTTTGATTTATTGGGGAAATGCATTACAGTAACAGTAGAAAGAATTATTCAATGAATATTTTTTGTACTCAAGGAATGAAAATTACGAACGTCTGATAAATGGAATGTTGAGTTTCATTCTAAATAATTGAGTAATCCGTTGTTTACACTTTATTTATCTCTGGCAACTATGGAGAGGTAACAAGAAACAAAAATTGTGTCTTGTCTCTTATATAACCTGATAAAAAACAACTCATGTTTCAAATACATAAATATACGATAAATACTCAAGGGAGGTGAAGAAAAGAGAGGAAAGATCCATTAATTAATTAGGTTATGGTGGACAAAACATATATTGACACTAGACTCAAATGCTGAGCTAAGATTGGTAGTGATCACTTCCTAGTATAACTACGAGTATGAGGTGAGGGGAAATGGTATAATTACCAAAAGTAGAAAGAAATATAGAAAAATTAACCTCGAAATTATGAAGACATATACATTGGAAGAAAAGTAAGTAGCAGAAGGACGCGCACATAGAGTCACATAAAATATACGAATTAAATAAATGAAAAACTTATCTGGAAACCTGTAGAAAATTTAGAATGTTGTCACAGTAGTGATAAGCGAAGCAGTAGAAGAAGTAATGTGAAATATGCAAAATAATTACAAAAAAAAATTGTCAACAATTTGGCCTACCCAATTAAAGGAAGAAATAAGAAACAAAAAGTAGACATGGAAACGATTTCTGACAAGCAGAATAGTAGAAAAGTTTGAAAAATACTAAGAACAGAAAAAAAAAGTGAAATACACAGTAGCCGAAGCAAAGAAAACTAGTTAGACAGATTTCTGAAGCAAACCGGGAAGTGACAACAAAGAATACCAGCAATTGTCTTACGTAAGCAACAAAGCGAAATACATATAAAGGATGAAATGATAGATTTTTAACGAAAGAGGCAAAAATGATGGAAGAAACCACTGATAAGAATAGAAGGCGATAACGAGCGAAATAAAAAATTAATAACATAAATAAATGATAACTCAGAGAGAAGTTATACGAGAATATTTTATTAGCCTAGACCAATTCCATGCATAAACAAAATATTGCGTTACCATAGGAAACAACAATAACTTATTAGAAGTGCTAGTATAAAGTTTGACGTCAAAAAAGTAAACCAGTGTTACGTAATAAATTAAAAGAAAAAACATTTCCACCGAAATTGTGAAAATCGAAAAATTGGAGTATCGAGCCATCACCAAGTAATTGTATTTAAAAGGGTTAAGAGGTAAGTAGATTTACGAAGATATGCTTAATATCCTTGGTGATCAATGTCCAAAATTCTGTTGGAAATATTCTTGCTTCAGTTTTTTGGGATTGCCATGGAGTAATCATGATTGGTTTTTTGGATAAGAGTAGAACAATAACTGGAGATTACTATTCGACATTACTGACCACTCTACGGGAAAAAAATTGAAGAGAAAAGACGCGGAAAGCTATCCAAAGGTGTTTTGTTTTTGCAGGACAACGCCCCTACACACAAATCTCATGTTGCCATGCAAAAAATTCGTGATTTAGGATTTGAATTACTAGAACACCATCCTTATTCACCAGATTTGGCTCCGTCCGACTATCATCTCTTTCCTCAACTGAAAAAAAGTTTAAAAGGTCGTAAATTTTCTTCCAACGAAGAGGTAATGAAAGCTGTGGAGGTCTGGTTTGCAGAGCAAGAAGAAACATTTTTTTGAAAGGTCTAGAGACGTTGCAGATTCGCTATGATAAATGTATCCAATTAAGAGGAGAATATGTTGAGTGATAAAATATATTGACATAAATAGCAACCAATATAACAAACAACTATAGATAAATAACTTTACTGCATACATCTATGAAAGTTACGGCTGTGAAACATGTAATCGCACTAATAGAAATCAAGTGCATTGCGAGTTGCAGATGTGAAATATATTAGGTATGTGAGAAGTGTTAGAAAAAAGAATAGGTTAACAAATATGACAAGATCTGGAATTCATTGAGCAGTCAGTTAAGTTGATGGTGTCGTTTAAAATGAGTGAAAGGATCAAGAGAGCATGGGAAAAGAATAGGCAAAAAAGGGGAAGATATAAAGCAATATGGATCAAAGTAATTGGTGTTATACTTGAGAAAAGAGGTACAACATGGAAAGAAGCAGAAAGTAAAGGACTTAATAAAATATAATTGACCAAATTTATATACAGTACATAAATGAGAGCATGAATATAAATAGTGTAGCAGCTTTAGATCTTTTTCATCATTGACAGCTCCTATGTATGTGAGCAATGCCTGACAATGTTAATAATAGATGCAGCTACAAGAAACGAAGAAGATATATAATTTTACCAAAAGATGACGAGACTAATTTCAAAGTGATATCTAGTACAAAAATGAAAACGATGGAAAAAATTTATTAAATTTATATTAATTAATATACAGTGCTTTTCAGATAAAAGTATCCACCTTTAATAACTTTTGTAATACTGGTATTTAGAAAAAATCCAAAAACACGTCAATTTATGTTGGAAGGGGCAAGCATTATGGCTTATTTAAACTTACTGGAAAAGCCACCCCCTCACCGCTAGCAGCATCCCCTTTATTTTTTTAAATTACTTTTCATATTTTTTATGTAAAATTTGGATACTCCTCTTTGAGCTGATTTCAAAAATGTATAATACTTGTAGGTTAAAGTGGTTAGTTTATGAGATAAACAATTTTTCTTTTAAGAGCACAAATTTTACTTATTATTTACTTTCACCTTATTTGCCTGTACTAAAATGGGTTGTACAACAAGTAGAGCGATCGGTGTTTCATCTTCTACAGTTTTCCGAGTTCTACATAAATTCAAGTACCACCCATACAAAGTTAAGTTGGTGCACGAGTTGAATGAAGATGATTTTGATCGTCGTCTAGAGTTTTGCAAATCAATGACGCAAATTATCAATAACAATCCACAATTGTTAAACAATATTTGCTTTTCTGATGAATGCTCATGGTCATTAAATGGCTTAGTAAGTAGGCATAATTGTAGGTATTGGGCTGAAAGTGATCCACATATTATGCGTGAATTCCATACACAACATCCCCAAAAGTTAAACGTTTGGTGTGGTATCCTAGGTGACCACTTTGTCGGACCTTTCTTCATCAACGGAAATTTAAATGGTGAATCATATCTTGAGTTACTCAGGGAAGGGGTTGACCCACGTATTACAACAATAATAGAAAATGATGAAAACCTTTCCGAAGATTTACTGGTATTTCAACAAGACGGAGCTCCCCCACACTATGCTATGCCTGTCCGACAATTTTTAAACGAAACATTCCCCGCTCGTTGGATAGGTAGAAGGGGGCAGATGATGGAGTGGCCACCTAGGTCACCGGATTTAACACCCCTAGACTTCTTTTTATGGGGGTATTTAAAAACAAAAGTTTATGCTACCCAACCAGAATCTCTGGATGATTTACGAGAGAGGATAGAAAATGAATGTCGACAATTAAATCCAGCCGTATTAAGCAATGTCAGAGAGGCATTTCAAAATAGATTATACCATTGTATGGAAGTGAATGGTACTCATTTTGAAAACTTATTGTAACTTCATAATAAATAGCACAGTTAAAAAGAGTTTGAACTGTTGTACAACCCATTTTAGTACAGGCAAATAAGGTGAAAGTAAATAATAAGTAAAATTTGTGCTCTTAAAAGAAAAATTGTTTTATCTCATAAACTAACCACTTTAACCTACAAGTATTATACATTTTTGAAATCAGCTCAAAGAGGAGTATCCAAATTTTACATAAAAAATATGAAAAGTAATTTAAAAAAATAAAGGAGATGCTGCTAGGGGTGAGGGGGTGGCTTTTCCAGTAAGTTTAAATAAGCCATAATGCTTGCCCCTTCCAACATAAATTGACGTGTTTTTGGATTTTTTCTAAATACCAGTATTACAAAAGTTATTAAAGGTGGATACTTTTATCTGAAAAGCACTGTATATTAATTAAGTATTCAACTAGTCAACTAAGATTTTTTCACTTAATAATTTATATTAAAAATGCGTTGTTGTGTGGTTAAGTTATCACCTTGCAGTAAAGTAATCGCGGGTTCATTTCTGATTGGAAAATGCACAATTTGATATTTTGGTCACGAAACTACAAACCATTGTTGGTTTTTATTTCAATTCTACATTTCATTCGATCAAAAAATTCGTTTGTTATGGAATTTTGAGCAAAATAAATACTGAGGCAAATAATAATCAACAAAATGAACGTATATAGGCATTTATTGAAAGCTCAAATCGATGTAATGAACTTCGAAAGGCCGAATATACAAACAATGTCAAGTACAATGAATTTTAATGAACAATAGATAAATGAAAATACTTTTTGGAAAAATGTACAATCAACAGTTGTAGAGTGAACATTTATCTATCAGTTTGAATAGAGAGAACAGTTGATGTAATATACTTCAATTCATCAAAACATCTCGTGCATGCTACTGAAATCTACTGTTTAGTTTCAAATATGAAATGACATTCATTAAAAAAATCCAGTATTAGTAAATGCTGATTATAACATTAGAAAGCTATACGTACGTCATAACTCAAAAATACATTCAGTTTATTTCCACAAAATAATAAAAAAACCCTCACTTGTTTTTCATTGATCTAGTCTAAGTTGGAATTTCTGTAGCCGTTGGCGATATTCATACTGAATACACTGTTTACACCAACGCTCACAATTAGACTGTCTGATGATCGTTTCGTTTTTGTTACCTTCAGTTTCTGAAGACGATAACTTGGTTATCGAGACGTGCATCAGACAGTCTAATTGTCAGTGTTGGTGTAAACAGTGTATTCAGTATTGATCTATTCATCAAAACGGGGAAATTGTACGGAATGTGATAGGGTAACTTGTTTAATTTTCCACCTAGTAGCAACGTTTGTCAGAGGAAAGTGGTGAAGTGGTGATAAGTTTGAAGTCGTATTTCTATTTTAATATTGGTCCTTGTGACTGTTATCCAAGTTGTCATTCTATAATACTAACAACGATAGGAAAACTGTTGATGTTCGAAAGAGATGCACAGCGGAGAGACAAAAAACATGACCAATTATATGTTATACTTTTAAAATACCTTCTAACAAAATATCATTAAATGGTATATAGAGAGTTAATACCCTCCAGAGTAGCAGTCGCTGGAGTTGTCAACAAATACTCATCAGCGCTAGGCTTCTGAGCACCTTACTTGTTACCCAAAGATCCGTCAGGCAGCTATTAAAGCAGGGAGCTCCCATTCTATCGAATTAATCACTCACTCACTCACTCAGAAATGCCGATGAAAAAGGTAAGAATTGTAGTGTTTTCTGGTGATACAGGAAACTAAGAAAATGAATAAAAAGAGCTTCGGAAGATGGAGAATAACAAAAAAGAAACACTAAGAGGGTGTTTTCCTAGCTTTTTTCGGTGCAAAAATTTCTTTCAGATCTTTGATAAAGCACTTATTAGTGAAACCAAGCTACTCTTTGTCTCTAGCTTTCGTAAAGAGGACTGTCTCCTAGGGTCTAACAGAAATTGAAAAGTGTAGGTTCTGTAGAAAAAATAGAAAATCCATATAGTTGTATAATGTCTCGTTATTAAAAGTATAAGCAAGGGATTTTTAAAATGAGAAACATGTAAAATCGAAGATATAACCTCTTTGAAGCCACCATAGATGCTGGAGTTTTTTAGAACTCTGAAGCCGAACCTGAGAAGTAAGCTGTGAATGTTGAAAACGGTTTTGAAGTTAAAATAAACCATGAGGATTCAGTACGATGTAACTCATAATATACCTCTATTTTCTCTACTAGAAATTGTTCAAATTGGAAATCGTCGGCTGAGTGTAAACCTTTTAGCTTACTTTAACCCAAATTTAAAGGATAAAAATAAAACTTAATAAATTTGAATTTTGTAATTTAAGGTTAAGACCAAAAATATAGTTGTATTTTTGAACATTCTACGTTATTAGAAACTAATTACATAGTAATTTTTTATTGTTAATAAGTTATAACTGTTTTTATTATTAAGCAGGTTTTTTGGGAGCAATCGCTTTATTTTCCGTACTTTTTTCCGGCAGGTTTATCTAAAGATTTCAAGGGTAAGTAAAATAATTTTAAATATTTCGGTAATCAGTCTATTTATTCCCTATAATCATCATAGTAACATATTTGGCAAATTATTTATTAAACTAATTAGTATTTTAATAAAAAATTTTTGACATAAAACAAAAAATGGAACAAAAAAAACATAAATATCTTAAATCCTCTTTTCTTATAATAGTAACTAAGTTGAAAACCACTATTATTCTTCTTCTCCTTAATACTGTAATTATTTATTATTAACACTTTATTTGAAGTTTCAATCATGAGGTATGTTATCGTAGTAAGAGGGATAATCTTCGGGTAGGGTATTTTTTAAGTATTGTAGGTCTTCGAACTTTCTCGCGGTAATTTTTGGCCTGCTACTGTATAAATTTTGTGGAGTAGTAAATGGTACTATTTGCCACTAATCTGGGAATCTAAGTTTGTAATAAATATCACCATTTGGAGTGTAGCGAAGAGCTCTTATATCTGTTACCTTAGCATCCCCTTTGATCGATCAGGGCGAATGCTTTTATAAAATTGAATCTCATTAAACTTTTCAAAGAATTGGTAGTTTAGATATTTTACTTTGTATGGACTCGGTTTTTTCCTTGAGGATCTACAAATGGATATATACTCTGCTGGTACATGAATATCTTTGTTTTTTAAGGTCCTCTCTATGGTCGAATGCACAGAGTCCGCCTCCATTTGCGTATGCCTGAATTCAAGGAATTTTTGCTCTATCACGATATTTTTATTCATACGAGTAGCTGTAATGAGTAAATCGTTATCCTAGACTCAACTCACTCATGTTGTGGTAAGTACCCCTATTACTGTAAAAAATTACTTTCAATGGTTTAGCAGATTCATCCTGGAGTTCAACTTTGTTCTCTATTAAATCGATCCAAATAATAGCAAATTCTTCGGAATTTAAGCGTCTTTCACTTTCATTCTATAAATAACAGACACCGTCTTTATTTTTTAAATTTAAAAATGTCAGGTTATGTATTTGGAGGTTTGTTCGGTAATATAAGCTGCATATTTTGGATTTAGGAGACATCAATACCTGTAGGTCTACTGTAAAAACAATGTTTTTTTTCTTTATCCTTTTACTTTTCTGTTCTCGCTCCTCATTTTTTAGTTTGATCCTCTATGTAATCTGCTTCATGTAATTTTCTAACTTTATATAGAGTTCACCTCTCACATTGATCTTTTTTAGGGATGAATAATCCTAAATTTTTGTTATCAAATGCCTCATTGAAGATAGTGAAAGAGAGAGGCTTTACGATATGTTGTTCACACCAATTTTTTTATGTAAAAGTCATTAACACCTTTTTTGATGTTCAATCTGGTAGAAGGTATTTTTTTTCAGTTGTTGCTCGGCAGTAATGTGAATCCATGACGGGTAATGAGTCCAAAAAATTTAGTAACTCTTGACGCTCTTTTGTGAAAGGCCTTAAAGTAGTTGATTGATCTTGATTTTTCTCATGATTTTTGTCTTTGTATCGGCTGAAAACATCGCTCTTCCATTTTAAGACCGTCCAACTCTCAATGCTAAAAGTATGAAGAAACATTGTTCTACAAATTCTTAGCCGTTGATCTTGTAAATTCAGATGATAGATTTCAACTTCCTAAATCGATTGAATTGAATGGTTTAATCCATCGAAAACATATTTTTATTGCATGGATACGTTATATGGCCGAAGACAATACATAATATGGCGTAAATCATGGAGTTAGCTGCGCAATTTGAATTTGGCTGTTTTACGCATCGCACTTTTTTGCCTATTTAACAATTAAAGTGAGTTTAGCTGGTTTTACACGTCCATGTGCTTTGTTTTTCTCTTCCGGATGGTATAAAAATGTCATTTTGGACTACTAATAATTTTCTCTTTGACATGACTTTTTAGAGATGAGATAACAATCATCTCGTATTTTATAATATTGTAATATATTCATGAAAAGTTTAATTATCGAATTTAAAATTTATTTTTACAGCTAAATAAATATAACGGGATAAATGTCGTTTTTTTATTTGGATAACTGAATTTTTTACATTTGCATTCCTTTACATTCTATATGGAAAGTTAAGTTATATTTTTGTCGTTATTACATGGAACTGCTCTTCAGTTTAAAACATACTTGAACTTATTCACTTCATTTTATGCTCCAATGGAGCTAAACGTTTGGAGTGGCTACGGAGAAGGTGGACACTGAAAAAATATAATGAGTGGGTACTTAATTTCAATTAATATTTCTTTGTACAAACGAGTTCAATGGATACACTGAAAAATGATAGTCATCATAACGTAAATCGCAATAGTTTTGACACAAAAAGAAGTTTAAAAATAGGTTGTATCTTGTGGAATAGTTCTTTATCACATCTTGTTCAGATTATTTTGAATTGTTTGTTACAGGGGGCTCTACTCAACATACAGAGTGTTTTGGATTGGAGTTTGTGGAATATCTTCGTATGAAGGTTTACTGCAGCCCCATAGTTCTATTCCTTACTACCAGATTGGTATGAATATAGGTTTTTAGATGAGCAATTCGAGTCTTAGTTGAGGCGTTTTGTTGAGTAGCCAGTGCACATTTTTTAGTTTCAAATCTAACTGTTTGCTCTTGTTTTTATTATGTGTTTTCCATCTAAATGCAAACCCAACTACTTGACAACAGGTTTTATCAGAATGGAAATATTATTGATGAACAGATTTTCTTGTTGTAACTGTTATTTGCTCTGATTTATTGGCTTTGAAGTTTTGTAACAAATTTAGATGATTTTGTACTTTTTCTGCAGCTACAGTTGGGTGTACAAATGTTGTCATGATTGCTGTGTCGTCTGCAAAGGTTAGGTTAGGTAAGGTTAGGTTACGTTTGCTATGAAGGTACCGTCTGTGCTGTGAATATTAGATACAGAAATGGACCATGAAACTATCACACCAGACTCTGTCGAACTCTGTTGTATATCGAGAAATACTCCAGCATACACCTTTTTTTTCTTTTAGGGTTGTTTTAATTATGTTCTGTTACATTGCTCAATTGTGGAGTGTTCGTATCTGAAACCGAATTGGTGGTGTGGTATGAGTTCGTTTATAGGTACAACATTCGGATTTTACATGTAGCCTTTTTAGTTTTGACATTATTGGGAGAAGGTTTATAGAGTGATATGAACTAGGTTCTGTTACGGGTTTGCCAGGTTTTTCAATCATAATAACCTGAATGTACTTCCATTGTATTGGATAGTACCCGAGGCGTAATGTAGTATTACAGCTTACTGTTAACAGCACCAATTCTTTTATTGGTGCTGTTTCCCTGTTATTATATCATATTCAGGAGCTTTCTTGGGATTTAGAAGTTTTATTTGTTATCTAACTCAATGTCATCAAAGATAGAGATAATTGGCATGCTGCTTCAAGATGAACTTTTTATATTTTCATCGTTATTATTATCTGGAGGTGACAATACATTTGCAAGTTGTTCTGCAAGAGCTGTGGTTTTCTCTAAGATTGTACGAGCCCATGTCACATCTGATTTTAGTAAAGGTGAGTTGCTTACTGTCGGTCGTTTAAGTTTTTTGGTAGCTTTCCAAATGGAGTGGTCTTCATGAGAAAGGCTCAAAACATGAGTCTTGTGACTTATTCTGTTGAAGTTTAAAAGATTTCTATTATGTTGCCATACACCTCGCGCTCTTCTCTTTTCTGCTACAAGTTCTCTTATATGAAGGGGAATGTTATAGTTTCCTTGTACACTTTTTTGGTGTTGTCGTGTAGCTCCCCACCCCGTTTTTTGTATAACAGTTGTTAAATAGTCTACAGCTTGCTCAATATCTTGATTCTTTTTTATTCTGATCCCAGTTTTTCTCTTTAGTTGTTAGCTTAGGTGGTGTTGCTCTCCATATTAAATGTGTAATTAGTTATTTTATTAGACTATGGTCTGACGTTAAATCGAAGTTTGACTCTATTGCATTGTGTATGTAACCTTTTCCTTTTATTATAGCAAAGCCTATAAGATCTGGAATCTTGTTGACGTCAGTAGGCTAGTATGTTGGCTCACCCGTTGATAAATAGTTTCAGGTTATTTTTTGGCATAATAGAGATTAGCGTTCTGCTTTTAGGTGTGATTGGTCTGGAATACCATGTGGTATACTAGGCTGTAAATTGCTGCTGGAGGAGATGAGAGGAGAAGTACTTGTTTCGAGTTTAATTGTTGCTGCTTGAATTTTATCTATGATATAAGGTTCCAGCGCATAATATTTAATGTTCGATTAAATTATAACAGTTTATGCTACTTCATTAGGATGGTTTGCGTAGTACACAGTATAGTAGGTATTTAGTAAATTCAAATAACCGGTCTTTGTGGTGTGGATTTCAGAAATTAACAGGATAACTACTTTATTTGTTCTTTAAAAAATGGAATCTCTAGTATATGACTCTAGCATATTATATTTGATAATAATTTCAGCCACAGATGATGAATATATAATTATTGAAACGCTCGTAATATATTAGAGTTAGTTGATTTTGGAATTCAATTTTACCATATTCCCATTATAAAAACCCTCATAATCTTGCTGGCGAAGACCTCGTTGCAATTCATATTATTGAATAGATCAGATTGAAAAATTATCAGGCAATGTAAGTATATTTGAATACCCATAGACCTCATGTTTTGGATCAAAACATGAGGAGAGAATTGAAATTTTTAGTTCTCATTACATTGACAAGCTGTGCACATTAGATAACAGTCGGATTGGAATAATATTGGATTTGATCACCATATTTCATGTGTGATTTGTTTGCTTCTTCAGCTTTACAGTGAAAGATGTTTTCTGGGAATATTATTAAGTACTATTTAGCCTGAGTCAAATTATATATACATATACAGGGTGTCCCATGACGAGTTAAAACTATCTGTATATGGCAAAATACTTAGTAAAAGCATGAAAGTTACTACATTTGGGTTTTTGGAAACCATCTTTTTACTTAAAATATTTTCAAAGATAGCCAACTTCCGGCTCTACCAGAGCCAGAGCCATTTTTGTTATTTTGAATATTATATATATATTAAAATATTCTTGAAATCAACGTAAAATTTTAGTATACTTCTGTATACTATTTGTATGGTTTCTAGTCGTTTCCTTTTAACAAGATCGGATGTATTTGAGTCTATGCTGAGAATTTTTTCATTTTATGTGTGTATAAAAAGTATTCAAAGTTTAACCTCATAAATATCAAATTTCTCCATTTTTTTGAGTAGAACCACCCGGTTTTTTCTATTTTAATGCATTCAGGGGTAAAAAATAATGTAAATTCATGTATACCTAAACCTTACCGTTATCAAGGGGACTCTCTCAGCCCGCTCCTATTTAACATAGTGATGGATGAAATCATAAAACAAGTACGCAAATTAAGAGGATACAAAATGGGAAATAAAGAGGTCAAAATCCTGTGCTATGCAGACGATACGGTAATGTTGGCGGAGAACGAGGACGATCTGCAAAGGCTACTGTACTAATTTAACAAAACAGTAAAAAAATTCAATATGATAATATCAGCGGCAAAGACAAAATCAATGGTTACTTCCAAGACACCGATCAGATGTGGTAGATAACAAAATAATACACCAGGAAATAAAATTTAAATATCTGGGAATCGAAATATCTGGACACGGGGACGTGGAGACGGAAGTAAGAAATCAAGCTACAAGAGCCTCAAGAACAGCAGCATACCTAAATGACACAATCTGGCGAAATAAATATATTCGAACTGAAGTAAGAGCCCGCATATACAAGACCGCAATCAGACCTATATTATCCTATGCAGCAGAGACCCGACCTGAGACCTCTAAAACGAAACGGATATTGGAGACTACAGAAATGAAAATAGTTCGAAGAATAACGAAGAAGCATATTGACCGCATGACGGAAGAACGAATTGCGAAAATATCAAGGGACAAATCACCAGCAGGACAAAGAAGCCTTGGAAGACCTAGGAAAAGATGGAGTGACAACTTTCCAGGTGACTGAGCAGAGGCAATGATGTGAAGAAAAACAGGCAATGATGCCTATACACAGCAGGAAGAAGAAGAAGAAGAAGATAAAGAGTAATCCTCGGAAGTTGGCTTCTTAATACAAACATTTTCTGATTGTAAATTATTATTCTGGTTCGGTTGGGAACCGACTCTTCACAAAATGCGAATCCCTATGGTTAATCATTTTATTATTTATCTAGGTTCTCAGTTTTTTGCTGGTAGACAAACTTATGTAGCAGCGCTTAGTTGCGTATGGTACTTAAACGATGTACATTTACTAAGAACTTGATTGCTAACGATGAATAGACAGAATCCCATGTGGCTGTGACGTTATAGATGAAGGAATTAAATTGTAAAATGATTTATAAACGACTTGATATTCATTCACAAATGAATTATAATTAGAGATAATGATATAAGAGTGATAAATAATCTTTAAAAGAACGAGAGAAGGAATGATTAATACTAAATAAGAGGGTTCTTTGTTAAATTAATTCTGTCTTTGGCAATCAGACTAATAAAGAATTGTTACTTTTATTTTTGAGCATCCCATGCTTCTCGAACAGAAAAATTAATTTTACTCTTATATTAATAATTATTTTTTATCTGATTCCGCTATCAAATGTGACACTTTAAGTCACTCCTTGACATTAGGAAACGTTACATTTTCCATAACCTTCATATATCAGTTATGAAAAGTAGTTATGTAAAAACTTGACGTAACTGTTTAAGTTATTCATTAATTACTAAGGAAATAATTATTTAATTATTTAAACTGATTCATTATTTTAATTCAATGGTATTATAAACATTGTATATTAGTATGTATATTAGTGGCTTGGCCCAGAATATTTTCTAAAATTCTTTTCTTATTTTCTAATGAACTCTCAGCCCAGCCTCATAGACGCTGACGAGCGTTTGAAACAATGTCCTGTGTATCTTTTAACATTAGGTAGTCGCAGGTACTAAGCAATCTTTGCTGCCAATTTTCCAATGGTATTTATGCCCACGTGTTGTATGGCACATTTTCCATTATCGCACAAAAAATCTGTCGTGCTTTACAGTAGGGAGGTCTAATATTTTCATACTTTTTGAGGAGGTCAACAAAATTGACACCAGCATTCCACGACCTGGAATTGTAATTTTAAAAAAGTACCTCCATCAAATACGTCTCCTTCTCGTAGGAACGTCAGTTCAGCTTTCCTGTAGGATCCCGCGAACTCTATTATAATTGCGACGTAAGGACCAGATTAATTTAATAATAAATTGTATTGTAAACTAAGTAGTACTTTTGCAAATAGAAAATATTTCGTCTTCAGACCCTTTTATAAATCTTTCTACATTTCCCTTCGTTAAAATATTAGATTCTTTAGCATGGTATCCTGCTGACCGTCTCTTCAGCAAAGCCAAAAGCATAGTGTACTTCTTGATATGGACATTTCTGCGCATGTTGAGTTCAGACCTCAACATTGAATATGCACTCCACAAAGTCGACGTTATATTTTTAAAATAAGCAAAGTAGTACCTTTTCGTTGATGTCCTTTATATTTTTCAAATCGTACCATTTTTCAAATTTTTTATAGGCCGGTGATAACTATAGTTTTGATTTCTCTCTTACTTCGAATGGAATGTCTGATTCGGTGCTTGAAGACATTTCAAGTAGTACTTCTGACTTTCCAATAATTTGGATTGTATATAGAAAATGTTGGTAAAATGAAGAACATCTATTCTATCACATTATTCAATGGGTTAAAGTAACTCTTTAGGAAATTAGAATTACTTTGGAAGTACTGTAATGTTGTTCTTATTTATTTATACACTATTTATATCGGTGGGATGAGTTTATAAACACTCTTTTTTACTCACTTAGTTTATTTTAACACTTCACACTACACTTAACCAACTTATAATAATTAACTTATTACTAACACTTAACTAACTAAAATAACTTATCTAAATTCTTCGGTTACTCAACCATTTTGGTCTGTTCACTATGACTATTTATTATGAACCAAACTAAACTCCGGTAAACATCAATATATTTATATATATAGTAGAAATTACATTCCTAGAATTCTAAAAAGTAAACAAACAAAAACAAATAAATAACAAAAACTTCCTAAAAATTAGTTAAAAACAAACATTGTAAACAAATCGCTTACTACGATAGAAACATATATCAAACAGAAACAAACTTTAAGCGATTTTCGAGGATTATAAAGAGTACATGAAACCTGCCGCGAGTTCGCCACAATGTAGAATTCGATTATATCATATATGTACTACTTCTATATGGATAGTTTCTATCTAGTTGAACCTGTTCCCATTAAGAAAGATATAATGATAATGGTTTCTCTATCCTTCGAGGCTCCAGCTCAGATCAGCGTATTCTCAAGCAGTCTGTGCAGCCTATACGAGGTATCTGGAACGAGAAAGAAAATAGTATATCGTCGGCACCTCAATATTGGTACATTCCTTCCCATTTAAACTGTCCATATAGAAGTATTACATATATGTATTATATTCGGACAGGGCCGGCTTCATGTCGGGGACGAGTTTGATAACAGTGCAATAATTTCCTCATACTTTTAATGCTGACCATGTTCTTAAAAGCAGAAAAAGATCTGTAATACATATTTTCAAAAGTAAAAATCAAAAAACAAACTTTTTTATTTAATTTTTAAGTCAGATAATAGTAGCAGTAAATAAGTTTTCTAAGGACATTGAGTTACTGACAAAGCAATATTAAGTCAATTTAAAAACTGAGAATTGGTAATTATTTAATTTATAAATGGTCTTTTACATCAGAAAATAAGGCAGAATGATTGAAATTTTGTTCATCTGAATTAAAAAAAATTATTAACCCATTTACTCTGGTTAACTATTTAAAAAATGTGAATATGAAACATAAAGCACATTGAAGAATTTAACCGCACGGCAACAATTACGATTATTATAAACGAAGTAAGATGAAAACATACAGTATTTGGTTTTCTGTAAAGAGCTTTGAAACTATTAATATTACCACATATAACAAAGTACTAAAAAATTTGGTAACGAATAACTTTGAAAAATGAGTGACCCCTCTTTCCTATTTTCACGAGTTACTTAACCTAACTAATTTAGAATCATTAAAAATTAATGAAAATAATGTACACATAATAAAGAATGCCAAATATTTAGGTAGAATTTCAGGTAAAACGTTTTCGTTATATTAAGAACAAATTTAAATGTTTCATTTTCTTCAGTATTATTATTTGCAGTTTGCTTATCATTAGTTCACAGTTTGCAGAAAACTCTTTTTGTTATGTAAGCGGAATACGCCGAGTATTGCAATACCTCTATACCCCCGAGATACGGGTAAATACGGTTTCTGGTTCAACATTATTAAGTCATAATGCTATTAAGTTGAATAAGGTTTTGGTTAAATTAAATTATTATGTAGAGGCTAAGTTTCAATTAGCGGTAACGCCGGTAACAATCCATTTACAAATATTTAACATATTTAAATAATGGCTTAGTTGATAATATTCATTGTACAAAACTTTTTAAAGTGATATATTGTTACGAACATTGTAATGTGTGAAGAATACACTGTTTGTTTTCCTTCAAGATTGAATCTCTATAGAAAACGATTACTAGGTCTAGTCACTTTCTTCCGCCTTCTATCAACTAACAATAAAAAATGGTATCGGATATTGGGAGGGTCTAAGGGAGAGTAAAGCCCCAGGTCTCAAGCAGGTGTGGACCTCGCAGGGATCCCACCAAATTACTAATTTGAGTATTCATTTTAAATGCAATATTGGATCCGTAGAAAACTTGCATTTTCTTCAAAAATTGTTCGGAAATATTATGTTTAAAAAATTTTGAGTAAGTGTGACCTGGTACGATTTTAGCAGACACTGTACAAGGGTGAAATTCATGTTTTAATCCTAATCCCGCATTTTAGCATCTAGATAATAGTGATAGATTTATCTATTGTTGAAATTTTTAGTAAATATTTTTATATACAATACGGTATGAGAGAGACCTGTCAAATGGCTTGATATTTTTATATCTTTTTCAACATTTTTATGTGTAGTAGCGGTGATAGGTGCTCCATCTGCTGTTTTTATGTATGTATATAATTGTCTACCAATTCCCTCAATGTAACCACTGAATCTGTGTTGGAGTAAAATATTTTAAACGACAGTACTTTATAATCAAGCGTTGCTCGATACGATCCATTTTGATACTGACTCGCAGCTTTTACAAACTGACTAATAAATGAGCCAGGTGCGGAGCAAAGGATCCAGTTTTCATAATATACGACCAGAGAGTTTGTACTAGATTAAAATAGTTATTAGGATAAGCGAGAGTTCATGAGTCATGAGATGTAATTATAAAAAGTCTTTGATTTTTTTATTTAAAATCGAATTTTGTATTTTAGTGAGGCGTGAGTTGAATGAATTAGTAAGTGTACGAGAGAAAATGGAAGAGATATTAATATGATATACTCAAATTTCGACTGCTCTAAGCTGTGCTTTTAGGCTGCGTCTTCAGTGAATGTTATTAGAGAATTTAAGATATGGCTTTATTACTTTTTACACAATTTAGCGTTTAAACAAGTTGTCGAAGCCTTTTTACTATTCCTCAAAAACATGTGATTTGAACGCTTCAACCGCTTCTTCAAGTGTAGAAATGCGTTGACCTCGCAATTTATTTTTGATCTGCGGAAATAAAAAGAAATTATTTTTTGCTAAACAATGACTGCACGGCGAATGACTCTTTAATTTGATGTTTTGGCTGTTCAAAAACCTTTTTGTTTGAACTGATATGTAAGATGTCTCATTTTCTTGATGGAGAATGAATCAATCGTCTTCTGCGATTGGTTTCCCTGATTTTTTCGAGCACTTCTGGCAACAAATGCTGGTGTACCATTTAGAATTGACCGTTCTACTTTGCTCTAATAGAGCAGGGGCAAGAATCGTCATTCATTTAATAACTGAAAAATCAATTTTATACGGTTTTTTAAAAAAACTTTAAATCTACTATAGTAAAATATATAAAACAGAATTTTTTTGGAATTTGGACTATGCTCCAAATAAATTTAATTTCGATTTATTTTGAGTTTTTATGGCTTTATTCACTTAATTCGGTATTCCAATAATGTGTATGTAATCGATATTGTACCAAATACCACTTCGTTATTGTACGAACTGATGAATTCGTTCTGCAGGTTTGCGAAATGGATAGCATTATGGATTAATTTGTTTAGTTAAAAACAGTTAATATGTTAATTGAATGTATTGACATATATACATATTTTATGATTTCAATACCTACAGTAATTCAAGTCTTCGTATAGTGCAATTGTAAAATAATGGATTTAATAATTTACCTAACGAATTTATCGTTTTTGAAAGAATATCCTCACGTATAATATTAGAAATAGAATGTAATGCGGATTATTTTGTACAATTCTTCTGTTTCTAACGATCATAATAAATCCAGAGCAATTATTGATTTTATCTATTATGGATGACATTTATTATCAGAAGCAGAATTTGAAATGGAATATTCAATACTGTAATGTTCCCTCCTATTTATTCACACTCACAATTCACTGGTGTGAATTTATTAACACTGTCTCTTACATTCTTAATTTACTCAAACACTTTACACTACATTTAACTAATTTATAATAATTAATTGACCACTAACACTTAACTCATATAACTTATTTAAATTCTTTGGTTAACTCTCTATTTCATTCCGTTCACTATGACTATTTATCATAAACTTACTAAACTGCACTGAACAAACTCGTTTATATATCCAAAACGAAGTTTTCAAAAATTATATAAAATATAGAAACAAAATAAATACATAAATAGACCATCCTAGAATTTAGTTTAAAAGAAACAATGATAAAAAATTTATATTTTTTTATAATTTTATAATTCCACTACAGCCGGTCATGACCTGCTCCAGGACCCATATCGCTTGTTCGTAACAATATATGTAACAGGAAATTTTCCAAAATGATCAGAGAATGGAATTGTCAAGGTGAGTAGCATATGTTTTTTTTTGACAGTTCTTTTTGTACTGAACTCTAAGGTATATTTCTATTCACTGAGTCCTTATGTCAACGTCATTGTTAGTCAGTTAATTATTTTGATTTCAGTTATAAAAAAATGTTCTTAAAGGGTTAATAATTATTGTATAATGATTTTTTTTTGTAAATACTTATCTGATAACTTAATATTGGTAAACATAGCAACAAATGTCATGTAAACTTACACTGCTAAAAAATTGGAATTGATAGTATATCATTAATTTTATTAACAAAATTTTCTTGGAAGAAGAGTCGCTAGGGTTCTGGTGGGCTAATATATATATATATATATGAAAATAGAAGGAAAATCATTGATTTTCTATCCTATGAAAATTTTCCGCTAAATCTTCCAAGCTCCAGGACAGTTAAAATGTTGACTGGAATTCCAGGAGTCAGAAAATCTGTCGAATTCAATTTGTTAATAACGTTTTATAAATGTGTGCAACTTGGACTAATTAAAATTCAGATACTTAGACCGCCCTGTTTTTGAAATTTGTGGATGTATGAGGAAATGTGAACTTTACAATGTTAAGCTTGTTGATATCAGACGTGAACTCAGCGTTAATCCTCGAAGTTACTTTTACTAAAACTGAAAATCTCTACAATTTCTATTACCAAATATTTATATAAGATTCTGAGTAAAGACTGAGTAAAGACGGAAGACTCTTTGTCAACTATCAATAAGGAAAATGCACAAAGCAATTTGTAGGCATCAATAAACTTGGTAGATTGGTTCAAGGCACCGCTAAATTTTTAAAGCTCTGCTGATCTTCTGGTTGCGAAACGTCATAGTGGATAGAAATCCAGCTGCTGAAGCTTTTGTAAACTATTCAATCAGTAGAAGCTGTAGGATTCTCTCATGTATCTTCCTCAAGCCAACCGCCAACATTTTGTGAAACTACATTTGCAGAAAAGAATTATCAGTCTAATAATATCTAAAAATTTTATATCGACTGAGGAACATAAAATAATCAACAACCGTCTGCAAAATTCGATTTCACAATCGTTTGCTCAAGCAGGTCGCCTACGGATAGTGGCTCAATTTTGCAAATTTTTCATTTTCAATATACTTATAAAGAATCTGTGGAATTCTCAACCGACAGAGGAGTACGACAAAGAGTTGTAACATCTCCTATTCTCTAGAACAAGACACTAGAACAAACCTTCCGGAAAGTAGACTGTAACAACGAAGGTCTATATGTAGATGGAGAATACGTCAACCACCCAAAGTTTGCTGTTGATTTTGTACTGATCGTTGATATTCGTGAACAATTACAGCAAGATATGAATGAACCAAACATCACGAGTAATGAAGTAGATCTCAATATGATCTTAACAAAGACAAAGGAAATGTACAACGAATTGGTAGATCAATAAGATATGAAAATATATGATACAACAGGGTAAGAAGTAGATGAATACATATACCTACACTTATACACCAATCAGATTCTTCACTTCCGGATATAAATAGACGAGACATATTAGTACAGCGCGAATGCAATTCATTTATTTATAAATTATAAACAAAGCAAGAATGACATCTTTATGGATGTAAAACCTGGACACTGAAAACTGATATTGTAAGATAGTTGATAAGATAGAACTACCAGAAAAAAAGCACTAAGTGGCATTGAGCATGTCAAGCAAGAAACATAAATTTGGTTCACATTGAATTACTCTTCTTGAAGGTACTGCGCTTTTATTCAATCTGTGGTCTTTTCAATATTAGTTATTGTTCAAACTGAAGAATTCGCTGTGCATAATATAGAATGACCCCTGTTCAATTTGCTAAATGGATAGCATTATTATGAATTAATTAATTTAGTTGAAAACAGTTAATATGTTAATTGAATTTATTGACTTATATACATAATTTATGTTCAAAATACAGTAATTTATTTATTATCAGAAGCAGAATTTGAAATGAAATTTTCAATATACAATACAGGAAATCAACTGATTGGTGTATCATTGATTTTAATAACCAAATTATTTTGAACAGGGAATGCAAGAATATTGAGGGCTAAAATATTTATATGAAAATGGAAGGAAAACAATCGATTTTCCATCATTTTCTGATTAGGGACTGTGAAAATTCATGGATTCGCTGCGCCTTTTTGAAATCGTTAAGCGTATGCTACCTCCAATGAGTAACATTTTGTTTTCTTATGAAAATGATTATATAAACTGAATTTACTGTTGCGCACCCAACACTTAGTAGGAGCATTTTGGATTTTCTCCGTTCATACGTCTCAATCTATTAATGTTTCCAACAGTAACTGAAGAATCCGTATTTTGAATTCGCCATACCAGCGAAACATATATGAAGAATTCTCATTACCAAATGCATGTTGCCACCGGTCAAGACTTTGTTGTTCAATTCTCTAATCTTCAAATCAGAGTAAATCATAGCGCGCACATTTCCTTGACTAATTCATGTTTAGATGAAGAATCGTATGAACCACTATTTACTACATATGAATGGTAATATTAAAAAATGTAGTGTTGCCAGCTCTAACTCCTTTAGTTTTGTAGCATCCCAAAATATACTCATCCAACTTTATGCTTTAAATTTTCAGTTTGAGATGTGAACCAATGAAGCTTATCACACCGACTAATTGTTAACCAAACTATTAAAGAAGTATATCATCCAGACAAAAATGTTTGGGAAAATTGGAAAACTGTTGCTATTTTTGAAGTATTTTCTATTGTGCTACTGAACTCATTTCGATATCTTGAGCAGCATTTTAGACTTACTTAAGTTGAATCCATTATTCAGAACTGTTCAACGCTAATATGTTTCATTTACATTGTGAGTATTTGTGCTTTTTAAATAACTATAATTTATTTTTCAGTTTATTCAATTACAAAAGCGTCGTAGGAATTATTTCGCAACCTAATAATTTAATCCAATGCTTTAACGATTATATGGGCAAGATAATTTATAGCAGTCATTTTCTTGTATTTGTAGACCGTCTAAGGATAGTAGGCGGCTAAGTACTACTATATAAGTCAGCAGCAATAGCCTTTACAAAGATGGTTTCAGAAGTACCTGGCCCAACAAAGAAAACACAATAGTTTTGGAAAAAAATATGTTTATTTTCAACGTAATCTCCTTATAGGTCTATAAACTTTTGCCAATGTAGTTCAATAAGTTCGATACCGTATCATTTTTCATTGTTGAGAGATATTTGACTACCCAGCCATTTTTTCAAGTCTAGGAACAGAATATATTCCGATGGGGCTAAATTTAGCGAATAGCGAGCATGAGGTAGCAATTTAAATGACAATTCATTAAATTTAGCCATTGCGGACGAGTGAGCTGGTAAATTGTCTTGATGAAACAACACTTCCTTATAAGCCAAATGCGGCCGTTTTTGCTTGATTTCTTCGCTCAAACGTTGCAAGTTCGCATAATACTCGCCATTGATAGTTTTTTTCTCAAGATAGTCAATGAAAATTATCCCACGCGAGTCCCAAGTATGTGACGCCATGACCCTGCCTGCAGTTGGAACAGTATTTGGAGACGGCTCTCCCTTCTCAGTCCATTGTTTTGATTTTACTTTCGTTTCGGGTGTGAAGTGATGGACCCACGTTTCATCCATGGTTATGAAATAACGCAAAGCTTTAGCATCATTTCTGTGAAACATTGCAAAAAACTCGATGAAATCATCTTCACGACGCTGGTTTTGTTCCATTGTGAGAAAACGCGTATTTGAATTATCTACTATGTCTGCTAGCTTCTCCCTTTCAGGCGAAGATTATTTAGTACCTCAGTGTGGATCATTTCTGGAGTCGTCACCTCATTTGGTCAACCACTGCGATGCTTCGTCTTCAAACTTGAAACATATGTATGCTGTATTGATTGTGTACTTTCTAATACAGTGGTATTTTTGAGCAATTACCACTCTTCTTTAGGCAAGTAAGAATGAATTTATCGTTATTATTATCTTGACAAGGACTATATGAAAAAAATTACGAGTTTAGTTTTGTCGCCGGTCTTTAATAAATGGGAAAAATTTTTAAACGGTGTGAGTGGAAGAAATCGAACTAATAAAAAGTGCTAGAAAAAGTTACAATCTGATACATTTGAAAACTATACAATATGGTGGAGATAGATAGTGCTTTTTATCATACAGCTACTGTGTGAGTAGGTACTGAAAGTGTGAAAGCTTGAACCATTTTTGGTTTTTTGTTGACAAAGAAAGTCTCCGCAATGGGGTAGGGGCCGAACAGTCAATTTCTTCAAAGATAGAAATCGACGAATGTAAGAAATGATTCGAAATTATCGAAACGCAATTTTGCGTGAAATCTCATTCGAGCTGGGTCTGAATTACGGTAGTGTGGAGCTTGTCATTTGTGATTTGTTGCGATATTACAAGATATGTGCCCGCTGGGTTACTCGTGTATTAACCGCTGAGAAAATACTAACACGGATAATATATCTGTTCATATTGTGCTTGAGAAATGGTCAATAAATTCAGCACTGCGCTTTTGGCATACCCCCTAATGTCAATCGATAAAACGCTTACTCTTCATCTCTGTAATTTTCATTTTTTATTAGTAATAGACCTTGATTATATTATGAGGACACAGAACAATACAATTATCACGGAACATGGAATTTAAACGAGAAGTGTCTTCAAACAGTATTTGAAGACTCATTTTGCACATGCCAAACCCATATTTTAAATGCATCTTAGCAACAGAAGTAGAAACATTGTTTCAGACAAAGTTGTAAAGAATTTTATCAGTAAATATGGAGTATACGAAAAAGTGTCCGTCAAAATGTGAAAACGCCATATTAACATCAGGGTTAATTTTAAAGGAAGCGACAAATTTGACAACTTGTTAACAATGAAAGTTGATGAAATTTTTAACAATGAACTATGCTATTAATTTTCGTAGAACGGTATATTTTAATTCAACAACGGTTTTTACCTCAGATTTCCATCGAGATGTATCGATCTGCTTGAAGCTTTTTTTATTGAAACTAACCGTAAAAATTGATAGAAAAACGCATTGTACACACAAATTATTCTATGTAGTTTTTTCGAAAAGTTAATACTTATTTGTGATGGAAATTTCCAATTTTTGCTACAAAAAACATATCTTTGATATCACAAATAACTCAAAAATTAGATTTTATCAAATAAACTGTAAGAAGGTTTAATGTTTTTTTTTTGGTTATAGACCTAATATAAACCGAGTTATGATTTATTAAAGGTGGAATTTATCTAGTGATGTGAAGATTTTGAAAAATTGAATAATTGAATAAGTGGAGAACGGTCAATTTTACGAAAAAAATGTATTATTTTTTTTAAGAATTTTGATATACCATTCAAATGAAACTTTCTAATACTCTTTAATACATAAAATAATGGAACTTTCACGTAACCAAAATAGAATTCCTTCATTTCAGGGAAAGTCATTTCTACCCTTGATATTACCGTCCTAATTGTAATAAAATATTATAAATTTGTACATCACTTTAATTGGTTACAAATAATAGGATGAAGAAGTTTGGATGGTTTAGAGAGAATGATTCTGAAAAAAATTATGGTTACCATGGGGATAACCTTTTTTAATTTTTTCAAAAAATTAAAAAAGATTTTGAAAAAATATGAAATATACAATAAAACTGCTACAAATCAAAAATTTATGATTTTTTTAATAAAGATTTTGTTTTCTTTTATTTTTTTACAGAATTAACATTTCAAAGTTCACAGTAGCGTGTGACTGGTACCATTTTGGAGCTCTTTGAATGTTTATCTTAGGGGTGGGTCTTCATCTATAACAATAATTTGTATATATTGACATAGGATGGATTTGGAAGTGTAGAGTTAATAGAACTTAACTCTAAAATTTCACGCAAATCCATGCGTCTTGATGGAATTCTGAGGTGATACCATAGTTTTACCATTATTCACTGGACTACATCTATAATTGCTACATTCATATGATACTCTTTGTCTACACCAGCGCAGTTCTGGAAAAATCTTGAGCTGTTGTTTATCGTATGCATCTGAACACGTTTTCAACTTTTCTTCATTCTTCATATATATATATATTGAAAATGTAAATACTATTGAAGCCATAACAACAAGATTTTTGTAAAGAACTGAATATCAAGAACACGAGATTTTAAAAGATTTTTCTACAATTTTCAGAATATTAAAATATTTCTAATTTGCCAATTATATGACTGGACTAGTGGAAATGTTAACATTATGTGTTATTTCTGTTTACGTTATGAAAGTTCGAATTTGAATTTTTAACTAATTTACAAAATGCAGTGGCAATTTTGCTATGTATGTGCTTTATATTGACCGTAATCTCGTATTCTCATATCAATTGTGTACGAAATATGATGAATTGATGGTAATTCTTGGCTAAGGAGGGTAGTGTTGGCTATTTTACTTTTTTATCTAGATCTCATTAACACGTTTTCGTCCAAACCACAAACCTTTGGGTCAAACAGTTATTTTATTCTGTTATCCGTGACTTGCATACGTTTTCGAGTTTCATTGATATTCTCTTTAAGTAAACAGCGAAAACCTTATAATAGTTAATTTTCATGATAATAAAATTATATGTTTGTTTGATATGAAATTAACAGAAATGAACTTTGATACAAGCCTCGGGTATTTTTTAGTTAATTACAAAAAACTGTATACACTTTGCAAAGTTGGTAAAACTTTCATCACATAATTTTGAAGCTAATCATGGTATCTGGAATCACTGGAAGGAACATATTATACGAGGGTTGTCAGAAAGTTCCCGTCTTCAATCAATTAGATAAAAAGTTTGCTATTTAATGGACGAACTAGACTTAAAGAACTTAAAAAAATTTAAATACAATATTAAATTTCCAGAACGTTGTTATAGATTTTTAGTTTTTACAATTTTTGCCACGATCCAGCTAAATTTTTCTACGACCTGTTGTGACCCACACTATCGGAAAAATTGCGCTAAGCTATAGTTGCTAGCTGCATCGCAAGCTCCAGCGGAATTTATTACAGAATTTAAGTTAATGGGGGCTCGGAATGCTTTCGAGTAGGAACCCAATAATCTTTGTGAAAAGTTGATGTTAGGTTGTTTTTTGACCCTACTTTCTCGGACTGAGGGTAATATGGAGAAACGGTATGACGAATTAAATATTATTATTATTTCTTGCAGCACTTGCTATTAATATTCAACTTATTTAACTGAACTTTATACATATTTCAAATATCGAGAAACATGAGTGTGCGTTAATACTTGAATATTCAAGTATTAACAGAAAATGTAAGAAGCCGGGCCTGTGTTAATATTTAATGAAATGCATATTAAATGGCGGTGTACAATTTGAGCGAATACAAAAATGTAGATGATGTAGTTTTTATTTATGAATTATTCATATAACTTTGTTTTATTGAGTTATTCACTAAAAGAAATATAGTTTTTCGAATTATAATTTGTACTTATTTGTAATGAATATTATGGATCAATTAGTAACAATGTTGATTCCAATAAAAAACCTTGTCTGCTCTAAATACGTTTAATCTATATAAAATAACAGCACAGGACGGGATTTAAAACTATTCTGATAATAATAAATAAGTTAAAGAATGATAAATAGTTACTTTTTACACCTTCAGAGACTTGCAAATTGTTTTAATCACATTACGATAATCCCAATTCTTCCATTAATATTCTTAGTTAGCAAATGAAGACAAAGACCAGGTCAATTTTGGTCTTGCATATGTGATCTTGGCCTTGTCCTAAATTGTCTTAACCTTCGTTTTGGTCTTGCCCAGATTTGGTAAGGTGTAATTTTTGGTAGATTTCAAATAATGTTATTTTGAACTCAAAAATCTTTTGCGAATTATAATAATTTACAACATTTTTCACAATCAAAAGGACTCTTTGTCTGTTCATGATAAAATTTTATTTCATAGGTAAAAGGTGAAAGTTTATTGTATTCTCTAAGACCACAAAAAAGCAACCCAACATTATAGGGTGTTTGTTCCTTAAGAGATTTGGTACTAGAAAACCCCTAATGTTTTCACAAGTTATAACTGCACTCAATACACAGGTACTAGCTTGATCGGAAATGTGTCATCAGTATTTAAACACAAAAAATTATTTACTCACAATTCTAATTATCAATATTGGGTGAGACCAATGAACATTAGATAATTATTTGGAAGAGATAGTGGCTATTTGGAAGTGTGGCTAGGAAATAGATTGGCGCTATTGAATATTTCATTTGTGTATGTCTACAACACTCTTTCATTGTTTTTCTTTTATCAGCTCATCAGCTTTTTTGACGCGATATTTACCGTTGGAAATAGATAGTGTGTCCATTGATTGAGCTTAATAATCTCATATCTTCAAAATAATTTTTATAACTTACATATTTAATAACAACAGTATCTAACATGTGGGTACTGATCTCAGAAAACCTCTCAGTTGTCAACGATATATCTGTCTCTCCTGTTTATTATGCTGAATAAGATACTCATACAAAATATTAATGTTATGAGTTACAAGGTAAATGTTATAGATACAAGGTTTGTTATATTTAGCAGCTCGTTTCCATCGGCGCGTTTTTTAATCGACTCAAATTACACACATTGTTGATTTATCGTGCCCTGAAATTGACCTTACTATTTTTTAACAACCTTATGTTTTAAGAGCTGTCGCAATACAAATATTACTGCTCAAGATCTGGCTAATATGACGAAATAATCTAGAAGTGGGTTTCTGAACTTGACAGGACTATATGAGACGGTAGACTGTACATGGTAAAGAGCTCATGGCTTGTCTTACTACAGCTTTCTTAATATATTCTCATTCCTTTTTGATGTGGTAGGGAGATCTCAAAGGGAATCATCTAGAACTTTTTTTTTGACCCTCTTAAAAGCTCTAAATTATTTCAATATACGTTTATACGATGAATATTTTTTTCACTGGATAGAGCCCTTGGTAAATCCATTTCAGAATTATCATGATATCTTTCGTCGAATATTTTGTATAATCGGTGGAGATACTAAGGGCTAAGCAATTGTTGTTGATGTCACATTGAAAATAAAAAATACAAGCTGTCTTTTAAAAAAATATGATAATGTGCTATGAAAATTTCAAAATTTAATGTGTTAGGAACCACAAACACATAAAAATAATTGAAAAACTATTTATTCTGGTGCTGATGGAGCCCTATAACTTATTTAAGATTCGTTTCAGAGATTGTATTGAGAATCGGTGCTCAGATTTATTATTTTTGTACAAATTAGTGAATGCTTAGATGTACCGGAAAATTTGGTGGTTTATGAAATTATACCGCGAAGACCACTGATTTTTTCCTATAACTGTAATATAATACCTTAAAAATTTTGATTACGTTGAGAGTATTTTGCGATATCAACGGCATTCCCTTTTCTCATGTTTTAGTTTTATTCTTTCAAATCTTCAAGAGATTGTTGACATGTATGTATGATTTTAATTTCAACTTGATAATTCCACGCGTTCTTGAAATAAGAGAGCTCCATTTTTTACTTTTGAGGTATGGAGCTCTAATGATTCTAGTACTTTGTAATTTTTGAGTTATTACATTCTTTCCTTCTCTCTGTTCCTTTTTCTGTGTGATCGTCAGTGAATCGGCAATCTCGTGACACATTTTTCATTTGAACTTTGATGAATTTAAACAACTTTAATCAATATGCAGGGTGTACCAATGTACAAATATCGGATATGTAGATACCAAAAAATAGATCCAAAGCTTGAAATTAGTTCGGACTATACAGTGTTGTGTATTTCTGTTACAAATTAAACTTAGGATTTATATCAGAGCGAATTTGGAGTGGTTTTATTTTTTGAAGGTTTTGTTACGTTATGAAGAGTCATTTAAGAGATATGAAATGTTTTTGTGAAAATAATAGACGAATTGTCTGTAGCTTAGAGTACGTCAGAGAAAAACAATTTATTCAACCTAACCGAGTTTCGTAAAATGATGCAATTTGTATTCGATTAATTGATTTTCTCTTTTGTACACAGGGTGGACGCATACTCGAGTCTTTAATTTTTTTCTTCTCTCAAATGGAATACTTTGTATTTTATAGCACAAGTAGAATTTTCTGGTATGTTTCTATATCCAAAGTTTATTTTGAAATTATTGTAAACCATAATTATTATTCATTTATAACATGTTTTCAGTATTTCCCAGTAACCAGAATAAATTATATTTATTCTAATCAAAAAGACACTAAAAGTATAATCCTAAATAATAAAATTTTCAATGTGATTACCTTTAGCATCAATGCTTTACTTCAGGATAGGTTTGAATTTAGTTTATAATTTATACGTCGTTTGTCTTCATTCTCACCAATCTTGGTCCTAATATTGTTCACATTATCTTCCTTTCCGCTATTTTCAACTTCTCTTCTCGTTTTTCGATCTTTTTATCTAGTATTTTGCTTTTCAACATCTTCTCATTTCCATGATATGCTCTATTAGTTGGTAATATTTTTTCTATTATTTCTGATATTTTTTATCTTTCACTGTCAATCGTATATCCCAAATAAACTTCGTACTTTATTTTCTCTTTTTGAATTCAATATTGTCTCAATTTCTTCTCCCTCTTTTCACAGTTTTGTTCCATTGACATATTTTCTATTATGTTTTTCATTTCTTTTTGTAATCAGGACTGTGTATATTATTATTTGACCCTCGCTCTTTCTTAAGTTATATATATTTCCTACTACGTGATCTGGCGATACATTTGTTACGAAATCGTCTGCTGACGTAGATCATGAAGCCGGTTCTACTCCATTATATTGATAGGTTCTAAAGTTTGGCAGATGCAAAGGTTTGTTTTCATATAGCTACAGCGGCTTCTCTTGATATTGTTTTTTATAACTTTTATACAGAATGTATTGGAAACACCGCGTGTATAAACTTACCCCACCGTTAAAAATAGTTTAAATAAATAAGAAACTCATTACATCGGTGTCAGGTGTCGGGCAATTTAAATAAATAGGAAAAAATTATTAAAGATTCAATAATGCTGCGCAGATGGAGTGTCACATAGAATTACTTCTTTATTGATTCAATTTCTCCTTTGTTGGTGAATACACTTGCTTTTATTCCTAGTTATTGTCATAAGTCTTTTCAATTTCGTTCTTATCTGTTCAATAATACAGAATCAATAATAAATTTCCCAATAATAGAAAAGGCGAATATAAGTCATTTAACGGATTAAAAAAAATAATGTTGGAGATTCTTTTTTGGAAGTCAACAAACATCAAATTATACATAATTATCTTTTATTACTGTCTTTTTACTGTAACGATATTATCATTCTATTGAAATAATGGAATATTTTTACCGCTAATGTTACCTAAAGTAAAATAATTATTAAGCTTGAAAAAATATTGATGACCTAAAAAACTATTTGTAGGGAAAAACTTTTCAGTCGAAAGGAACTCTTTTTTTTGCTAAGCTTTTCTCTCAACAGTAAAAAGCATATAAAAATTGTAAAGAATTCGCGGATTTCTTTCCCACGGGTTTTCTTTCTAGTGAACTACATCAGCCATAGAATTTACGTCTAGTTTGAATTTTGATAATGTATTCAGCAAAATGAGTTTAATTATGCACAAAGAACGAGATTTATAACTGCATTATTCTTACAAGTATTCCACTCTTCATTATAGTTTCACGAATGGTTGATGAAGTATTCAGTTTAGTCGCGACTTTCGCCTAAAAACAGCGACAGTGATTTTTTGAAAACGATCAGTTATTATTTCTTTTCAAAAGTACAATAATATTTGGAATAATCATTCAATGAAATTTATAATTTTCAACTTATTTTGACATGACTTAAACTACAACAAATATACATAGAACATAAAATAAACATGCGCCACAGCTAAGCACCGACAGATGTTACCTTCTATTAACGTATATCTCAATAATTTTGGCATAAAGCATTTAACCATACATTTTTGTAATGAGGATCTTCAATAAAACTGTTCTTATTTTTCATAATTAACGGCTTAGTAAATAACCAAGTGAATAACTCCTCCTCAACCAGGCGTTATTTTTCGCGTATTTTTCTAAAGCGTCTACGCCTTAATTGATCCTCATTTTCGGCTTGACAACCTCCATCAAACACTTTGTTAGATAAAAAGCTCGTAAAACTACAATCGAACGAGCCTGATGTAAATTAGGTGTTTTGGTAAAAAAGGATTGTTATTTTGATGTAACCCTTGCATAGGGACGCTAAGTAAGGCCAAAGCATTATATCGTCTCCAACGTGATGTTGACGTACAAAATCAGGTAATTCAGTGAAGTAGTTCTTAATATAACTTTTAGAATCTACAGCTTCCCCCCATACTCAGACAAGGATATCCCTTTTGTCAAAATCGCACACCAGACCAGAACTTAATCAGCGCATTTTGGGGGTATTGTTATTGTTATTATTGTTCTACAAAGTCCTTATCAAAACCAATGTTTCCTTAGTTTTCCCGGATTGGCAAGTGTAAAATATTTTTTTTTGTCCATAATAATGTCTCTCTAATAAGCAAAATGTATCCGCCTAAGTTGATGACAGCATTTTGGTAACCGTACTAATTGGATTGGGGTATCTGTAATATAATTTGATGTTTTCCGATCTTTTTGATAATTTCTTGCTAATTCCTATGATATGGAAAACTCAACTGTGTCTTCTGCTCTTCTAATAGTCTTTCTGCTCTTTCTTGGGTAAAAGCTCTTGGTTTCCCACTTTTTAGGAGGTTAAGATACATTCGGTTAGAGTACAGTAAATGCTTCTGCGTGAAATTTTTTGGTTACAAAGCCATTTTGATATTGTATTATTACGTCCTATTTTTAAACTCCTAAATTTTGTATTAGACTATTAGACTATCACGACATACAAACAAATCAGTATAGCCGTTTATGTCATTCACATAATGTTTTTGTTTCGTCAAAAACTGTGTATCAATAGAGCAAGGAATGATTGTGAAATTTGGATAAACTGCGATTGACACTTATATTTCATGGAAATAAGTGTATAGCTTCTTTTTTGTATAGTTGAACAAGATATTTCTAGCTAAATTCATCATCTAAGTGTTAGAATATCCGTATCTTGCGCCGTGTGATTTTCATATGTTTCCGCCAATAATGAAACGTTGAAGATGTGAAAGAGAAAGCAGCACGAGTATTGAAAGAAATGACATCTGAAGACTTCCAGCTCTGTTTCAATCAAGATACCAATGTTCATATGTAATGTCTTAGAGAAGAGATATAAAATTGAGATAATGATATATTAACATAAAAATGATGAACGAATTTTTTTAAAAAAAGAGAATATTCGACCAATTTACCCTTTTACAAGGGCTGCTACTTAAGTTTTGAGATATGGTAACACTGCTGACGTTGCCATAAAAAAGACATTTTTAACATTCTTAAGCGTTTCGTCGTGAATTAAACCAACAGCAGTGTGTTCAACAACGCGCTTCGACTTTTGGGGATGCAGCACCATCTTGAGTCACCCTGTTTCGTTGGTTTTTCAAATTCAATTATAGTCACACTTCGCTAAAGCATTAATTTTGTGAAGGTCGTCCAAACTAATACGGGCAGATAGTCATGTGAGATTGAGTTTGAGGCACACTTGAGCATTAGTTCCACTCGTATACATTCAATATTTGGCTTTGGATACAGAGGGCAAGGTAAGAAACATTCAGCAGTAGTGATTCTCATTATTTATTATAAAATTCATGTAATTTACTAAATATTGGCAAAAATCAAAAAGGCATTCCATAATAACCACCGCTTTCTACGAAATCATACATTTTTGTAGGTCTTAAAGCTGCCGTTGTCAATTTTTGGCGAATGCGCGGGAAAATTTTTTCTCGGTTCTTCCAGAAAAGACTTAATAATATGAATACATCTTGGAGAGGGAATGGCATTAATATTATAATCGATATGAAAACGATAACGAAACTAGCGGGTGGAAGGTGTGTATCTAATGTACAAATTTATCATACCAATCAGGAAAAAGCAATAAGTAAATATGATAAAAGATGTTGTCAACCGAAACTATATATATATATATATATATATATATATATATATATATATATATATATATATATATATGTTTAATAAATCAGATGGTCCTTTTTTCTTTAGTCTTCTGCGTAGTGGTAGTGGTCGACTTCTTCATTTTGTTGACCGCTAATAACTTGTACTCAGTTACGAATGTTACGAAGTATTTCTGACTAAATTCGTTGTACTATTTTTATGCTTAAAGGCTTTTACGAAAGAACATTGTTTTTTAATTTGAGTTTGGTTTTTTACTAAAACGCCGCTGAATTTGTTTGATCTTGATATTAGTTTCTGTGTTTTTCACTGTATTTGGTATTATCACGTTCGTTTTCAGTTCAGAATTAGATCTAAGTACTTGACTTCGTTTTTTTGAATGAGTGGGTCATTCAATAACTCTTGTAGTGAAGGCTATGTAAGCTGATTTATTCGAGCTGACCTCTAATCGCCAGTCGGTAAACCATTTTTCCAGGAGATGATGTTCTTGAAGTTTATTTGTGAATACTTGAGGCTTACTGTCTATTGTGAGGAAAGCAGTGTCGTATGTGAACATAGCGAAGGATTTATTGTCCAATTTTGGAACGTTTGTCGTGACTAATAAGTACAGCAATGGGCCTAAGATACTTCCCTGTGGCACACCTGATTTGATAGGGTGGTCGCCAGAGGTTGGGATGGTTGCCAGAGGTTTCCAGATTAAATTTTTTTTGGAAGAAGCGATCACTTGGATAGGATATTAGGATTGAATAGAAATTTGTCGAAATGTATTTTTTAGTTAATAGAGTAACTCTTGGTGTACGTGACTGAAAAAAAAAGAATAACCTCCCAATTATAAAACGACTGTGGATTAATGGAAAATTAATCAAATAAAATTAGTATCACGTGAAAAGGTTAACTCAATAAAATATTTTTTCATTGAAAAATTAATCAAGCCATTACATCAATCCAAACGGTATTGTGGCGAGCGATAAAATCAATATTACGATAATATAACAGACGTGCCAATCAACCTTTCTCCGTTCCATCTATTTTGGGCATACCTATTTCCAAAAACATATAAAATATTTTCACAATGAATCTCGCGTGCTGAATATCTGTTTGCGTGACTTTGTCTGAGACGTCAGGCGTCGGGACGATGAAACGCAGTGTCGTCTGTTACATAGTGCTGGAAAGGCAAAGTTCACAATAAATTAAAATAATTTTAAATTCTGTTCTTAACTTATTATACTGTGAATTGACTATGTCGCTTTTTTCATATATAAGGGGAATCACGCACATTTTGCTCTAATGCAAGCGTATATAGGAAAGGAAGGAAAATCGAGAACGAATTCAGTTTTTATTCATTCCAAATGATCTGTTATTTCAAATTGCTTTTGTATAGCTATCATTTGAGGTATTATTTAAATTATTATGTAAATATTGGTGCTTGTTATTAATTAGAATCAGTTCTTTATACAATTCATAAATAAGATCCAATACCAAGAAAACGTATACCCTCAATGAATATTCATGAATGGTTTCTCTCTTCAAACTAATTACAATGCATTTGATTTATTCGAATTATTATTGTGCAGATTTCCACACATTTCTCTTGTTTATTAATACTTGCAAATACTAGTATTATACTAATACTTAATACATGCAAATAATTGATGTGTGTATTATTAGACTAAAGATAGTGAATAAGGAAACGACATTTGGTTTATTATGTTATAGAAAGATGCACTTTTTATAACTTAAATTTAGTAATTTATTTAATTTCTGTAGCATTTATAATTTCTTCACAATTAATTATTGAAATTCGTCAAAATACGTTGCACTGCTCGATTTTCTTGTAGCCTCTTGATCGATAAGTTACGTCATTAGCGCCGATAATTTGAATATAAATATACAAAGTTCTTTGGAGTACATGCGATCGATTTTATTGTAAAGATTTCGAAGTAAGTTAATTCTTAATTAATTGAGGTAATTCATATAGTAGTGTCTTAGTTATATCAGCACACATGCTAAATTAAAGTGTCTGCTTGTAGTAAAAATTAAATTAAAAGAATGGAAGGTTACTTTTTCAAATTATTTTAAAAAGTAAAACACGGCAATGGTAGATAGGTACTCTTTTTATTAATATTAATATAAATTATTATAAAAGCCATTAACGGCCAGGGGAAATTTCCATACTTCATGTATTTTCTTACAATTATAAAGTAATATATATCGATTCGATTTGTTCGAATTCATCAAAAAACTATCCTTGGTACAGTGACGATTCTGCGCAATAAAAATTACGTGTTCCAACCGACCAGTTACCGTTGTATGAATGTATCGTTAGTGAATCTTTTCCGGAACGGTCTTTTGGATACTTGGTTAAGAGTAAATACTGTTACCAGAATCATCCATAGTCGGAGTTTGCGTAAAAATATTATTTAAACGCTTCCAATAACCGTTCCAAGATCAGCAGTCTTATGTAAATTACAAGTCTGTATTTCCATTAATACAGAAATATACAGTCTATCGTCATAAAAAAGCATTGAGAATCTATGTCACTTCTTCAATATTACAACGGAAATTTCCAAATTGGAAAAATATTTGTATTTATTAGATAAACGGGTACCTAAATGCAGATGGAAAACATTTACAAAATGTTTAAAACATATAGAGAGAAAACAGGTTAAAAAAATAATTAGACGAACAAGTAGGGAAGTCTCAAGGCAGAATTAAAAGAAAAGAAGATCGACTAGCGATAAAATTTTTGCGTTACAATCCATAAAGAAAGATAGTTATCGACTCTAAACAGGCATATGATTCAATATTAAGAAAATACCTTGAGATGGTCATCTATCGCGGGAATCTTTTAATTTGAAACTACAGTCCAATGAATTGACTAATGAAAGGAATTAATGTGAAAAACAAAGAGTTACGTGTTTAGTGTCATCATGTTGATTTACTCGAGGGTAAGCAATTTTCCTTTTTTTTTGTTTTTATACCTTCACCTGCAATGTATTGTACAAACATCATTTTATTGTTCTTGAATATAAAAAATGACTTGATTCATCTATATTTGTTCACTCCAATCAGGCAAACAGAAAGTCCAGGTTTCCTTCCAAATGTGATTTCAGATAATTCCTGTTTGTCATTAATATTTATAAATGGGAAGAGAATGTACTTGGTGCGATGATAAATTTTTTATTAGAAAATTCTATTGTCCGTTTCATTTAGAGAATTATTTGGGGTGTCATCTCATATGTCAACACAACGTATCTAGATCTTCAAATGCAACTCTAGATCAAATGATTGTTATCGCGGGAATTCATGGATTAACCAGAATCTGATTGCCTATTCAATATATTCAATGGTATAAATCACTTTAAGCTTACCTTTAACTGAATTTTTGATATTGAACAATAAAACACGTCTCTACCTTTACACATCAGTCAAACTCGCCACGCGCGATGCAAAATGGTGCCGCTTGGTAAATAAGCTTACCCGGCCCTATACTAGATGACAACATTAGTAGCAAAAGCAGAATATTTATGGAGTTTAAGTTTTCAACGTGACCGACATTGCCCACTGACCGCCATTCCCCCATCTTACCGTAGACGCGTAATTTATCCATTTCTTAGACTATTTGAATGAAACTAAATATTAGTTGAAAGAAAAAAAATTGAAAAAAACTCCCTTCAACAGCAATCTAAAATGACAATAAAAAAATGTAATTTTTCACATTCTTAATCTTCCTAATCGTTCTACCCTTATTGAAAGTGTTAAAATTTTATTTCTCAGTTTTTAGTTTGGTTTACTATCAAAATATGTTTTTTTAGTCTTTTATTTGGATACTGAAATATCTAGGGAACTAAAAGTAGTGGTTGGGCATTTTAAAGTCTTGGGCCGGCTTTTTAACTAGACTTGATTCTATTTTCAACAGTGTCATTGCGTTAAATCTTGGGTTATTAATCGTCTAAGTAGAACATTGTAACAAAATAAAATTGATTACTTATTTTTTTCTATTATAGGTAAAAGACAGTTAAAATAACACCATTTTCTTTCATTTTCATATTTCATGCATCTTCTAGAAATTTACACTTTCAGTAACGTCACTGTGTGCTTTATATTTCAAAAGCAATAATTTGAGAATCGATACGAAGATTATAAAGACTGGCGCCACAACTACCAACGATTATTATTAGGTATCATGTTATTAATATAACTGAACATGAACGTGATACTTTTTTAAATAGATCACTTATCTGCTATTTTCTCACTCACTGATTTGTGTTAAAATTATCAGTGTTGATATCAGAATTCACAGAACACATTTAGGATATCTCTAATATTTATACACCACCATTTACAATTAAACGAAGCAGCAGAAATTGATGTTGTGGTGGGTTACTTCGAAATCAAAATCTTGCAATATGATGCCCTGGAATACTGTATCCAACCAATTATTACTGAGAAGGCTAAGGATAACACACGTTGCAAGCAAAAAACATTGGAACATATTTTGGTTTAGTGTTCCAGAATTGAA
The DNA here is from genome assembly GCF_026250575.1 of Diorhabda carinulata. Lineage (NCBI taxonomy): Eukaryota > Metazoa > Arthropoda > Insecta > Coleoptera > Chrysomelidae > Diorhabda > Diorhabda carinulata. The sequence goes on from NC_079472.1 coordinate 40,347,108, forward strand.
AACGAATTAAATACAGAAGTTCGAAGTAAAATTCTTACTGTTTAACCAGCACCTCAACATTGAAGGTATTGATTGCTGATAAAATTATTTTTTCCATGAAAAAGTATGTTGCGTCTAAGGTTGAGGGCTCCTGAATATCTCGATACTCTGATTTTTCTTCTCATATCGTTATTGGAAAATGGATCTTATGATGTGATTAAAAATTGAATTTTATTACAAAGCCTAGATACTTTTAACACTGTAAGATTTCGAAGAATAGTGTTAAAAGTGATATGTTTATACGAAATATCTAACATTAACTTGTTTTATTGATTAAATTGTCAAACATATTTCAACAGGTGCGCAAATTGCAGACATGCTAACGAAGCATGTGTTTTTTAATTTTTTGATTTGAAGGTTTTTACTGGGTTTCCCTTATTGTAAAGGCTATATAAACGGCTAATAATAACCGTCAAACGGAAGGTATGTCGATTAATATTAGAAGTAAGGTATTCAAGGATTGTATAAAGTTAACATATTGTTACGAATAAATTCTTTCACTTGACATTTTATGTCATAAAAAAAATTTATTATTTATGGGCGGATTTGGGTTCTGGGGCTCCCTGACATCTTCAGTCAGCTCCCGGCAATCGTGTTGGACACACCAGCGATAGAATGGTATGCTTCGTATAGCGATGAGTTTCCTTTTTTCTAAAACCTTGACGATATGGGATAGACATAATGTCAAGATTTGATTTTTTGAAAAGCATATCATAGTCTCTGGCCTACGACTTTCTCAAATAGAGGTTGCTAATTCCCAATATACCCACCGAATTCAGTCTTATAATTTCTGCATTGGTAAAAGAGTCAGAGGAATGTCGAACGTCGAGTAGTAGAAAGAGATCGTCTCGACAAATCGAAAAACAGCAACCTGCAGCAGAAATCAGTGGTCGATTCGATAAAAAGAAAACGTGCATGTTTTGCCCTTATTCACCAAAGAGGAAAACTTTCTACCAATGTATTTCTTGCTCAATATGCCTAGAACATGCTAAAAATACTGCAGCAACTGTAACAACTGTGCAACAGTGAAGACACATTGCTTTCAGATTCCTCAAATTTTTGTATATATATATATATATATATATATATATATATATATATATATATATATATATATATAAGTATAAGTAGAATAGAATATTCATAAAATAGCATCTTTTGAACTTATTTGTCAGATTTAAATTTCAATGAAAATTTTGTTTTAAGTTTTTGATTGTTTTAACTAATTTACTTTTAAGATTATTTTAGAAACAAAAAGTGTAATATTTATTTACTTTTGCATTATGGTTTATGATTTCTCTGATATAAATTTATATGGTTAGGCCATTTTGACCAGGAATAAAAATCAATAGTACCAATAATATCTTTATTTTTATTATACAACAATAAAAATTAAAAAAACAATCAATCATTTTCGTCATCTAGGTTGTCAATGAAAATCTCATCAATAACTGTTAAATATGTTTTCAAATTGCTGTAAATATTATGATGAACTGGGGGTATGTAAGATAACTCGATTTTCACTGATTGGTTGAGTAGTAGGATATAAACGTTCAAGGTTTTCAATGATAACAGAATCCCTCTTTTTAAGGTCAACATCATAATTATTAGAATATTTAAAATAAGATTTAAAAGGATGCATTTCACAAAACATTAGCCATTGCATCTGTAACCATTCAACTCTGCCTTTATCTCTACATGGTTTACGATTCGTAATATTTTTTTTTGAAATTTGCAAGAACAAAATAAATCTTTTGTCATAGAAATTATTTTAAACGGTTTACTCTTTCTAGCCATTTTATTTATTCTTCAATAGTTTGATACTCGATTCGATAGTTACATTCACTAATTTCAGTATATGCGCTACAACTAGTGACAATTTTTAATCCGTTGAAATTGGATGTGCCAACTCATATTTCAGGTAAAAGAAAAGGTAGTTCAAGTACATAATACATTTCGTGTGTCAAGAGTGTGTGTGTTGGAAAATCCAAAAAATAAAACCTGGAATTTCTAAATCCTTTAATTGCATTTTGACATTAGGTAGGTACTAAACAATATACAATGAAGGAACAATTTTTTAATATTTTCGGAAATCGTAATTTTGAAAATTGACACTTGCAATTGGTTAGGTAGAGTTAGGTTGGGTTAGTCAAGTAAAATAACAGAATATGAGCTTGTGAAACCGGTCCCTTATAGATATGAACAGTATCAAAATCACGAGTTAGTGCATGCCCATTCTTTCGTAACGTCATGATCATATTTATAGTTGACTATGATAACAATACGAGCGTCTTAAATTTGACCATGTTAATAAAGGTAATTAAATTAATTTCATTCTGAAGAAAGATGTTTACATAAGCAAAAACTTAGTATAGATAAATTCAGTTATTGCTAGTTTTTCTAATCTGTTAAGCAAAATAAAATATTTCATTTTACCACTACGCGCCAATTTGCTTTGTTGATGAGAGGTTTTAAGAAAGATTAAAATTATCAGTATTAGTATTAGCTTTTACTGTGGACCACTGTCGTCAAAGGTTGAGTTGGTGCAGAGAACGACAACTGCGGGACGCGGAAAGGCGTAGTATAGTGTTCCACGACTAATCGTGTTCAACAGACACGTGTAGATGAGAAAACCTGTCTCATTAAGCATCAAATCCTCGACAATAAGTTGGTGCGAAATAAGATATTCCGCCAATATTTCCAGGAGGACCTTATTGTATTTGGAATCTCGCTACTTCAATTAGAATTAGAACCCTTCTGACGTATTTCCGTAAGAATATCTCTAATATGAGTGATCTTTGACAATCTATAGAACTATGTATCGAAGTACGGATTCACCCAAACAAGAGTGTATCCTCTTGTGGATTGACTCAACTCGTCTCATAGTTTTTTTTCACTAAACCTATTATTCCAGTTTTTTTCACGTTTTCATGTCTTCTTTGATATATTTCATTGACATATACTATTGGAACTTCTTTGAAATTCTATCAATCCATTCTCAACCTAACCTAACCTAATAAAAAAGGAAAGAAATTATTTATCCAGTATGATTCATGTCAAGTAATGTCTGAACGTATAAGTCAAATATCGGTCAGAACAATATTGAAAATATACGTCTATTGCTTGAAACTGTCGCAGATAACCATGTATCTGAAAATTTTCCCTATGATTAATTATACTTGGAAGTAATTGCAGTATCAATTCTTGAGAAGAACCACTTATTTCAAAATAGGTAGAACTAAATCTTTCAGACTCGTTTTTTGGAAAACGTCACTTATTAGTAATTTACTTGTTATGTTGTTCAAATTACTTCTGTTTTTAATTTCTGAAATTAATTTATAATTTTATTTCTACATCCTAAAAAAATATATGTTGAAACGCCCATGCGGATCCAATTCTGCATGCCGCATAAGCACCATTTAGCGTCGGTGCCGTCTCCATAGAGTACCGTGTCTACGAATACGAGCGACCAAATGGAAACGTTAGAGAAAACTTTATAGCATACGTAAGGATATTTTGTGCTGTAGTAATGTATATCTATTAGAACATTAAGTAATATTTGTATTGATGTTTTTTTTACTTTATGCTTACATATCGATATACTAATTGCATAGATGTAAAAAGTTTTCGAATCAAATTATGACCATAAGCAAATAATATTTAATCAATTTGCATTGTGTGAAAAAAAGTATTGGAATCAAATACTGTATATTTATCAAATGACAAAATATATTGTACTGCTTTGAATCTGTGTTCAGTTGTAGTAAATTACTCTATGAAAATAGCGATACGATATTTGTATTTAAAAACACTGGCAACTAAAACGAGGACATCAGTTAATCACATATATCTCCTTATATATGGAAACTAAAACTATTTTCTCACCTTCATATCATTATGTTGTACTCAATTGGTGAATTCGAGCTACGACCGAAATTTACACATCCAACGCATTGTGGACAATTGACAAACTAACAAAACCCACAACACGATTCTACAACAAAAGTCGAACATATACGAAGGTTATCGCGTTATCGGTAATGCCAAGATATGGAAACTCACTGATATGGGAGAGAAAAATGAAGCGTAACGCGCTCTCTGGGTACATTAGCACAACTAATACCTCACTAAATTTCAGAGATTTGACACTAGGTGGCACTAGGGAATATGAAGTCCAGCCAATCATAGAACAGCAACAACAACTTGTTAAAATCATTGCTGCACGTGCTCGGGTGTACAGAAACGTTTTCGTTCTCTTTACATATAGCGAGTTATTCTGATCTGCAATGAATGTGCAAAGGTGTTTAGTGTCAAATTTTCTTCAGGCGTCTATAACGTAAGGATGTATATATTTACTAAGCTATATTCTCCATATTCTTATATTATATAAATGAAAGGAAAGTTTTTGTGACCATTTCGGGTCTTAATAATTTAAAATGAATTTCTATGAACCATCCGGCTCTATTTTCATATTAATCAGTTCGTACTAAACTCATATCAGTTAAAGAATATCTACAAAGTGTTACAGAGGTCAAAAGTCAGGCAACGCTCTTGAAAAATCGGCATAAATCCAGCAATGCTCATAAGGCCGATAACGATGTCGAAAAAGATTGATACGAAGTATGTTCGTCCTTTAGACAGTTGTGTCTGTGTCAAGAAATATGTTTTTTGTTACGTTCTATCCGCGTACGAATGCGGATTACATTACGAAACTATGTACACCGAATTTCAACCATAATTTCCGAATTCACCGCTTCTAAATCGTTTAAACAGTGTGGAAGACGTACCAGAAAAACTTAAAAATGGGCTCTTGCCGACGCGCCGCGTTCTGGACGTTTAGTTGAGCAGCTGAACCAATCTGAAAGTAGTATCTGAAAGTTCATTACGATGAATGCTGAAACGCCTGCACAATCGAGTTTATTATTCGCGTCTACTCTGTACACTTTACGAGGATGATTTCGATAGTAGTTTGGAATTTTGAATGGTACCGCAGTCAGGGTGATACTCAGCTCCATTTTGTAGTCGAATGAAGCAATCTTCAAGCTGAACGGCACTGTTAATTGGCATTACTGCGTGTACTGGAACGACCAGAATCTTCATGTCTTCAATGAAGAAGAATTAAACCCTCCTGAGGTGTGTGTGTGTGGGCAGGTATTCATGCGAGAGGTCACGTGGGTCCGTGACGGGCCAAAGTTATCTGTAAATGCTCGAAGATGCAGGATGGAGCTTCGCAGCACTACGGATTATTTGAAAGGTAGTACCTTAATGTTCATTTTGGAGAATGGATAGGCGGACGAGGATTCGTTGAGCGGCCCACACGGCTATGTGACCTGACACCCTGTGATTTTTTCCTGTAGGGACCAAGTTTTGCGAGAGAATCACGTACCCTTCACGCCCCCCGAACTGCAATAGAAGAAGAATTTTAATTGAATTTGAACTCTTCACGGAAAGCTTGACATACTTCGCCAGAACCGCCGCTTCGATGAGACGCGTTGTAGTAAATGCATTGATCAAGATAGGCATCAATTTGAACACTTACATTAAGTTTATTTCGAATCCCCTTAGTCATTTCTTTTCAGACATTCATTTCAACGCTGCATTTTTCTCTGTTGACGCAAATTTGTTGCATGACATACCGACCTATGTATAATGTTTGAATTTACATAAAATCTAGAGTTCATAAACTTGAAAATGATGTTTTTTACAACTGACATGCTTTACGACTACATTTTCCAAGATATAGGTATAATTTCTCGAGTGATTTAACGTATTTATTCTTTGATTCACGATCCATGCCTAAAAACGTAAGTAAGAAGATTCATACGTCGGCAATAAGTATTTATGTGAGACTCATGGATATTATCGAACAAATGCTCACGGTGTATGTTAAATTTAATATCATCATTGTCATTAAATATTTTAGTTATTTTCCATCCTGCCCAATATTTAGCCAATCGTATCCCTTCAATTTTCTATATTGTTTAGATGAAAGTGTGCTTTATTTTCGAGATATTTGTGCTTTTTCACATCATTTATTCTTATTTAAGGTAACCTTCCAAAGGAAGTGCAGATCTATTATAGACTTATCATATACTATATCATATACTATCATATACTATAGACTCTATATCAAATTGGTTATGATGCTTTGTAGTTTCTTCGCAGGACCCATAAAGCGGCGATCTTTGTATATATTCGACCCTTGTTTCCAATCGTGTTGTGAGATTTGCTAATTTGTTCAAAATCCATTGTAATTGTTTATTCCAATGGTATCCAATTTTTCCATATTATATATTCAAGGAAATGCTAGTATTGGTGAAAGTGAGATTTTTATTTGATTTCAGAGAAAAATATTCTCATTGAATATCTTAATTAATTTTAATTAAATTCATCCAGTCATTTATCTCAACTAACTTAAATGTCTGTCTCTCTTCCAGTGAGAATTAAAATTCCTGAATAAGAAAAAGACGCCATCGGTGAAAAATGAACAAGGTCGATTTAAGGTGCGGAAGGACGAAGAGATGGATATTAAATTTTGCGGCTTATTATCCCTACATTCCGTTCGAAACATCGTTGTAATTTCAGCAAGAATTCACTGAGTTTATCGTGCTCTGAAGAGAAATATTTGATCTTTGAAAATCTTTAGAAAATTGGAAAATAAATTAGAATATCTTGCAGCGATGATTAAAAGTGTTGTTCATGGAAAATTTCTTTCAAGTTGATACCTGTACCTATTAAATTTTAACTGAATCATCATGTCATTAATAATAGGTCGATAAATGAATAACAAGATTCAAAAATTAATATTTATATTTTTCAAAAGAGATCCAATTTATTTACTGCAAGTCTGAATAAAAGCAAATAAGTTTTATTAATTCGAACAGGTGTTAGTATGAGATTGGGAAGACCTTTGTATTCTTATATTTATCCAAGTTGATCCTTTTGCTCCAGCTCCAACCTTCAATGTAATAATGTACAGTCGGAATTTGTTCAATCGTTTCTACAGGACAAGCTACTACTCAAGTATGATTGAATACTTGGGCATAAAAGAATTGACTCCAACGCAAAAGCAGAACGAATTTGTAGGTGGAACATTGACAACCGCTACCACACAAGAAAACGTTGATGATCTACGTGCGACTATTACATAACTAATTTGAGATAATGGTTTCTCATACCATGTAGTATATAATATACTTATTGCCAGAATGAATATGAATACATTTCTGGATCATGGGTACCTTGAATGTTCATAGATAATAAAGAAAACTCGAAAAAAACATTTGCAATTGTCTGTTAACGCAGTATAGACAAGATAATAAATTAGAGTTTTACGAAATTTGGATATATCGCAGAATCCTTAAAGTACCCTGGAAAGCTAGACTATGAAGATATACGTGTTAACAGAGGAAACCAGTAAATTGAGGTCATAATTCGAAATAAGAAATATCAATTTCTGCAACTGTTAATTAAAGGCGGTATCGAAAGATGGAGAGGGATAAGATTTGCAGTTGTTAATACACACCACACCGCAAGGAATAGAGAAATTATGGGAATTGTTATCGCAAACACCCATTAGTGGAAAGTATTAGAAGAAGACGATAGACAATACAGAGAATTTTCTCGCAATATTAGTAACAATTAATGAGTCATGGATAAATCAATATAATAAAGAGACAAACATGCAGAGTAGGGAAAGGTTCACTTCTAAGGAAAAAATTCAATATGCAACCTTCAGAAGGTAATGTTTAAGTAGATTACCTGCAAAAGAGGGCCTTAGTTATAGGTGCAAATTATGCCAATTTAGTGCGAAAATTACGGAGGTGGTAAAAGGAAGCCGCCGGAAAAAATTCCGCATAAAGATTCCATATTCTCCAAATTTGGCATCTAGCGATTACAGTATCTCAGTTCTCAAAGAATACATGCGTGGTAAATGATTTTCTTCATAAAGTGAAGAATTGTAGGATAAATTAGTTGAACAATCCTTCTTTTAAGAAACAAAATCCTTTATTGTATGTGGGTCAAGGTCGGTGCAAAGAGATAAGCCTATAGGATTTGATTGAATTGCACTTTTATTTATATCCAATCGTGTTTATACCCAAGGAACATTTTTTTGTAATCATTTTTTATAGGTACATCTCTTATAAGTAATAAGAATGGTTATAGGTATTATTTTTTATAGTAAACAAAACAATATATCGCACCAACGCCTTTTATGTTTCGGATAATACTCCATGCATTAGATAAAAACATTCTAAAGCTAGTTTTAATCAAATTTAGATAAATGCTGAAATACAAAAAACCAAAATTTAGAAAGAAAAAATTCAAAAAAGCTCGGCAAAAATATATTTTATGAATTTGCAATGTAACGTAACAATAAAAACAAAAAACTAGTAATTTCCAACTCTTCCAAATTATAGTTACGTCTTTCTCCTCAAAATAGGCGTTTTATGACCGCGAAAATGTTCTCTTCTGGTAAAAATGTATCTTCTTATGTTAAATTTGAGGTTGGGAAACAGGACAGAATCATTAGGGCCAAGATCTGGGGAATAAGGAATTTTAGCCATGGAGATCACCGAAGTGTGGGAAGGTTTGTTGTGTTGTGGAAGAGCACTTTCTTGAGCAATGATACATAATACTCCTGGTAGTGTTTTAACTGTTTGAAGATAATCCAATGACTATCCTGAAAAATAGTCGTCATCACTTTTCCGGCCGAAGAAACCAACTTTGTCTTGGCTTGCATTCCGATATTCTTTCAATTTCACTTATTTTTCATTCGTTATATGTGTCCTCGCCATCGTATTTGCTGCGATTTTATTTATTATTTATTTCAGATCTATAAGAATTTTTTATTGTCTGTCACCTAAATTTTTTAGCCCATCCATATTCTTCTTATCAATTTTCTTCACCATATTTTGTTAGATTCATCATTGCTCCTCCATAGGTTATTGTTGGCCTATTTTTATGTTTAGCGCCATTTTGTTTTCTACATATTCACATATTCTTAGTCTTCCCTTCAATTAGTTCTATTTCCCTTTTACTAGCTTTCTGTACGAATATTTCCTTTAGGTATTTACATATATGCCAATATTTGGACGTGATAAGTAATAATATATTAGATAGAGTTGTTGATAGACCATCACCATAATATGATTTACACTCAGTCATCATCATTCTATTGATCTCTATTAGTGACGACCTGCAATTTTTATATGTCCTAATAGTATGTCTGTTTTCACACTGTCGTAAGCTTGTTTGAAATTTATAAATAAAATGTGGATGTTCATATATTGATAGCAACAATTTTCTATAATTTGCTTTAAAATATGAATATTGTTGATATTGAAGAATAATTTGCACCATCGGCTCGATCTACACATCCCATATATTTATTATAATTTACAATAGTATTTGGTTTTTGATCACTTGCATATAGTTACAAAGTTCCAAAAAAACATAGCTGACATATTTTGAGAGCGACATAGCTTTAATAATGAATCCACTGTTAATTATTATTACTATTACACCAACATGGCATAGCTCTAATTCAAAGATTGAATTGAACAATTAGAAAATGGGTTTTTGGAATATGAAATGAAAAAGTTTTATTTCCACCATTGAAAATTGTTCAATTCAATCTTTGAATTAGAGCTATGCCATGTTGGTGTAATAGTAATAATAATTAACAGTGGATTCATTATTAAAGCTATGTCGCTCTCAAAATATGTCAGCTATGTTTTTTCATAACCTAACCTAACCACAAATTTGGGTCGGATACAACGCACAGAATGAAATTTCACTGATGTAGATACATCTTGTGATGATTTGTTTATTTTCTCTTTTTGTTCAATAGAAGAACTATAATTCAAAGAAGCACAGGCAGTAATACAATTCTAATTTACTGAAAACTAAAATAAAAGTAATATAGAATGAAAGTAATCAAGAAGTTGGTTTTTTTCTGTGTGTTCAGAACCCGAGATCTAATTTTAAATGCTGATAGAAGTATTTTACAAGAAAAGAGATAGTCTTTGAAGGTAATTACTTTTTTGAATATTTCATTTTGACTCGTAATCTGAAAAACGTGACTAAGGACGCCCAGAGGAGAATTAAAATGAATCCACGATGAAAATTTTCCATAAAACAGTTTATTTGATCCGTTTTGAATAATTTCATTTAGATTTTCTCCATGTGATACATAGAAATATTACCCAAGACTTATGGGTTAGGATTTATCTTGAAATACTACAATTTTAATTTTCACTTGTTTACGAAGTGCATTAGTAATCAACTCTGTAAAATCGTTTAATAACAACACTAGCGTTAACATTCATATACAATGGAAAGATACCATATAAGTGGACCATATACATGAGGTTCCAATGAAGACTTGACTCCTCCAGAATCCTAGAAACTAAGAGTTCTTTCAAAATTTATTTATTAAATGTAATAGACAGTAATATAACTTATTAATCCAAAACTGGTGCAGTGTGCAATCTATGTGAATTCTAGTGTGATTATGAAACATTTGGAAGTGCCGCGTAAACGCCAGAAACTTTGACAATTAATGAAAAATAGATTAATATTTAATTACAAATATTTATGTGTAAGGGTTAATGAGGCAGTGGGATTAGTTTGTGTCGGAAATCTACGATTTACAGAGTTATTAAAAAAGAGAAATGTGGCCAGTTTCAAATAGCCCATAGAGCTCCAGGAAACTCAAAATTTCAAATATAAAAACATTTGAAAGAAAGACTTCGAAAGAGAGCACTTACGTTCTTGTTTAGAGAAGAATTTCTGACAGTAGACAAAGCTCTTGTCACGGTTAGATAAGGATTACACTGAACTGAGAAGAAACACACTATGGAAAATTTTCAAGGAAATAGGTTTTCGCTGAAGAAATAATTCCAGAAAAAATATATAGATAGGAAGAAACGATATTGTAGTATGGAGAAGAAATGAGAAACCAAAGAAGAAATATATTTCATTTGGAAGAAACAAGGATCAATTATGGAAATACACCAAATAAATTGGACTGGAATTGTTACAAGTCGAAGACAGGCTTTTTCAAATTAGTCATCTATCTTAAAACCATCAACGGGTGCAAACTGATAATAGTATACATCGTCAGTTCTGGAAGTTATTAAAGCTGGTTTATTGAATTATAAATCTACTCGTTCTGGTGACTACCATGAGGACATGAATGATGTCTTTAAAGAATGGTATGAACAAATATATCTTCTTACTCAGAACTGTATTGATAAAGGAAAATGAAAGTTATCACTCGAAACTTTCAGAAAAATTGTCCACAACCAAATGATTTGAAAAAGATTTACAGAATTCCGATATTCCTTCAATTTCACTTATTTTTCATTCGTTATATGTGTCCTCGCCATCGTATTTGCTGCGATTTTATACATCTAGTAGTAGACTCTCCATTTAAGATTTCTCTGATTTCAGATTTATAAGAATTTTTTATTGTCTGTTTTTAGCCCATCCATATTCTTCTTATCAATGATTTGAAAAAGATTTACAGAATTGAATAAATTCAAAGAATATTAATTTTCATCTCGGTACTGTGAGAAAATATCTGTGTTCTTTGTGTTGTGTTCCTCTCAAAAAGAGAAATTCAAAAATATGAAATTGATAAAATTGCAGAAAATCGTGAACTGACGGTAGTTAGCTCTCCATCATAACTAAGCTAAACCCGATTGAACTGGTATGGAAATAGATAAACGGAGAAGTTTCAAAAAGAAATAATTCGTTCAAAATGATGATGTTAAAGTGATGTTAAACAGTTGTTTTTAGAGGCTGTGAATAATGTGAAACCTTAAAAGTAGGAAAAGGTAATAAATTATACGATTAAAAAAGAGAAAATGTTGAAGTTGGACAATATTACTGAAAAAAAAATGACATGGTGGCCACTTGATATCGTGATATCTGATGATGATTTCCTTTTAAAAATCGTTGGAAAGTGACACGTTTGTATGGCGATAGTAGACAAATTTGGAACTTCGCTTCACACAGCAGTTTAATGGAATGTAGAGTATTTCTAGTTGAAAATAACACAAATACATATTCCCATGTTGATCAGATTCCTCCTGTGCTATTTAATTGATATTATGAAAAGTATATTGATTCTTCGATGGGGTCGTCTTCTTAATTGTTATTTGGCAATATATATTTTTCAATGACCATGTTATCAGCTCTATCTGTATGTTTTCCATATCATTTAGACATTCGTGGATCAGAACTCACAAATAGAATATTTATTGAGATCAGATGCAAATACTAATAAACCAAATAGAGATAGATAAATAAAGATAATGAATAATACATATTTTATTACCATTTCAAATCTTTTAACAACACATATGGCATAAAGGTAACTCCAATGTTGAAGGTATGGCTCAAATTGGTTTACAAATTTGCTTTATGCAGGAAAAGACGTATTTTTCTTTTACAATGTATAACTAAATATACTACATCTAATTACGTCAGAAATAATATGAAATGCTTACTCAGTCTTAATACTGAGGATCATCCATTCCAAAATAAAGTGACTAAAATACAACGTAGATTTATGAAGTCAGTTCTCAATTTAGAAATTGAAGTAATTCTTTGATAATTAGATAAATTAGAAACAGAATTGAACATAATTAAAAATGAGGTTGAATCTATTTTACCACTGAAAATAGTGCATAATTTCGAACATAGGGTCACTTGTAGATATAATTTTAATTATTGAGAAATTATGAAATATTAAGAAAATTCATATCTTATGTGAACAAACAACAAACTATAAAGTCGTCACTCATGAAGAGCTCATTAAAAATTACACGTCGATACACCTGTGGAAGTAGAAAGGCTTCTGAGTGCAGGTCCAAATTTTAGCATACCTATCAATTATCAAGAATTTCCGTTAACAACAATCATTAAATATTTAGAATATTGTATCTCTTGTGTAAGTTTCAATGAGGACGATAGAACTGGAACTGTTAATATATTAACAAATTTCTATTTCCGTATGACAAATAATAAACGAATCGAACAAGTCCTTCGTGCTCACATTGTATCTGGTTTTGATGTAACGGTATCATGAATAAGAACGACTATTTTGAAGGCATTAATAATATTTGACGTTAATACTTATGAATTATTGAATGACGATACAATGAACGTATACCACAACAAAGAGCGAATAAATTAATCAACAAATTAAGAAAAACTGTTAAAAGCAAAACAAATAACAAATAATGCAGTTGTACCAACAATGTATGAGGCCAATAGTGAATTGTATTGATTCCTCATCATATAAAATAGCATTTTTTGCTAACAAGTTATTATCACCAATAATCACCACGTTTGTATATAATGTAAAAAACAAATATGAATTTATGGAGTCAAAAAACAGATTAAACACTGGATAATAGTTATATTCTGATATCATTAGACGTAGTATCACTTTTTACTAATATACCTAGAATTTTAGTAAATAACATCATTACAAAACACTGTACATAACTATGGGCATATACTGATATACAGTATAATTTGATTATAAAATGAATTGATTACTCATTTGGATCTAGTTACTTTTCTTTTAATGACAGACTCTACAAACAACTGGAAGGTACATCCATGGAAAATCCTGCTAGCCCAGTTTTGAAAAATTTTCTCATGAATTTCTGGTTAATGAAAGTTTGCAGCAGCTACCCTTTCCAGTTAAGTTCGTTAAAATTTATATTGATAATTCCATTTTAGCCATTTCAAAACAACAAATTGAGGTAGCAATACGTACCTTTAATTGCTGTCATCCCAATCTCAAGTTTAACCATGAGGAATAATTAGATGGTGCAATCCATTTTATGGATACATTGATAATTAGGCGACCGAATGATAAATTGGTTTTCTGAACTTTCAGCATCAGGACGACTACTCAACTTTTATTCGAACCATCATCATTGGAGACATAAATTAGGGACAATGAAAAAAAGACTTAAACACAGAGTTCAACGTATAAGTATACTGATAATAACAAAATCAGACAAATGTTTAATGTTAATGGTTACCCAAGAGAGCTGATTGATAAAGTTAAAAATGAGAGCATTCATAACATAATCGAAAGAAAATTAAATGTATTACAAGTTTCCTTACATTAGAGGATTGTCGGAGAAACTTGGAAACTGTTTCAAAACGCACTTGTTAAATAATTGTGAGCTAGCATTTTACCCAATAAACAAATTTGACAATTTATTCACACATATCAAAGACAAAACACATAAGCTCCAGCAATCCAATGTGATTTATAAAATAAATTGTTTAGACTAATATAAGAGTTACATTGGTATGACTAAACAGTGCTTGAAATCCAGAGTATACCAGCATGAACATAATAAGAACAAAAAGATAAAACAGCTCTGGTACAACATGATTACACTGATGGCTACAACTTGAATTTTGATGATGTGAAAATTCTTGATAAAGACTATAAATATGCAAAAAGAACCATCAGCGAAATGATGATGATTATAAGTCATCACACACTGACTGGACTTAATGGTAATAATTAGAATAAAATCATGCTTTTGTTAACATTAGGAAAGTTTGGAAGTATTCATTCAATAATAGATGTATCTCAACAGGAGAATTATCTCTTCATGCAGAATACGTATATAAGTATTTATCTTTTGACTGACGTCCAATAAATTAAAAAAGATATGTTGTTTGCACATTTTTTTACTTATATGTGTATTTATTGGTTTCTTTGAATAACTTTTTCATTGTTCGGCTGTTTTATACAACAATATTCTTATTTGTTTATGTTATATAGTTTGTCTTAGATGCAGTGTGTCCTATTCATTTATATATACATATCGATGGTTTATAAAGAAACCGACACAACTGCAAACTAGCAGTTTTAAGATAATCGCAATTCAAAGTTAGAAAGCTAAATTGGTTCTGACGAAAATGCTCCCATTCATTTAGTTTTGAGCCTATTGGCATAATTTTTTATATTTGACTAAATTTTTAAATTATCTTTTACTTTGTACAGATGTTGTAGGTCTTCCTCCTTAGTTGATGAACTTTTCGAACGCCATTCCTCCTCTTCCCAGTACACAGAGCCATAGTCGTTTTTGAAGTAGATGGTATTTTCCTTGTTTTTTATTGCCTTAAGCATACAGGCCAGGCTACTTTTGAATTTTTTAGTTTTACTGATGGTAGTTGTTTAAAATTTTTGAAGTCCTGTTCTCATAAGTTGGATGTATTGTTGGGGCAAATAAATAGGGCCTGCGTGTAGGGCAGTTTTTATAGACCTTTCAATGCAGGCATGCACAGAATCACCCTCATTCTGTGTATGCCCGGTCACCAAAAACTTGTGGGTGATGCTTGATATATGGTCAAATTTTTTTAATGCATAGTAATACATTCTTCTGACAAATTGGTTCTTTTGCTGCCCTGCGCAATTATCTAAATAAAATATTACATCAAGAGGTTTTTCCATTTTTAGTGACAACTCCCTCAAGCTTTCTAAATATTTCCAGAGGCAAGAAGCAATTTCACACGATCCTCTCTGTCCATCTGCTTCCGTTCACGTATAGCAATAAACCTCCATATTTTTTATGTTGCAAACAGTCAAATTATACATTGTGAATTTTGACACATAATAAGATATTTCCCTTCATGGGAACGGTAATGTTGCCTGTAGATCGTATATCAATACAATGGTTGTTTCAGATGTTTCATTTTTGTCAGTTTCTTTTTCTTGTCTAGCTAGGTCTTTTTCTAAAAGGTGGTTTTCATATTCGCTTTGAAAATCCTTTTTTTTCTCATTTGAAATATTTTTGTAAGTGACACAAGTGTCACATTGGTCCTTTTTCGGCTTGTAAAAGCTTATGTTGAAACTCTTGAAAATTTTATAATACTGGTGATATAGCAGCACTTTTCTTCCTAAGGATTGCTGTTCCATTTCGTAATCTCTATGTAGATCTGAAACTGTTTTACCTCCTTCTATGTACTCTTTGTTGCTATCTTTTCGGCAATAGTGGCTTTCCACCCTTGAGATTTTGTTAATGTGTTTGCGCACATTTTCAATGTCTTCTTTGGAAAGCAAATTTTTTCTTGAAAGTGTTTTTTGTCCCCTTTTCTCTCCTTTTAAAACTCCCGTTTCAGTATCAAAATTGCTAAACGTGGTTCTCAAACATCTTGCTGTTGTGTTAAGAGTATTCATAAAGAACACTTTACAAACTCTGTTTTTTTCTCCAACTGAATTTGTTAAAAAATACTTGTGGTTCAACGACCTTTCTATTTTTCTATCTACCACTACCCTTCGGTACTTGGGATTTATAAAGCTGGCATGATTATTAATAAATGCTCTTTGAGAATTCAAATCGCCCATAGCCCAATAAGCATCAAAGAGGAGTTGCCTCTGACAGTCATCAAATTTCGTTGAACATTTTAAAGGACACTTATCGCCACATGGTGGCTTAAGTTTCTCTTTCGGACAGCTTTTTTTGACTTTGCTGAAATATAATCCAGTCCAAGGTTTTTGCGTTTTTTTGCTATTGCTTGTTGGTTGCCTTTTCCCTTTCTTTTCTTATTTTGGTTTCCAGTGGAAGGTACTGATTCAGTCTCATTATTATGAAAAACCTCTTTAGTATTATTATAATCAGGCTCTTGGATTCCTGGTGAATAAACTACAGGTTCAGTCTCGTGAATAATTACAGAAAAAGCTACAGGTTCAGTCTCGTGATTTCCTGGAGAATAAGCTACAGGTTCAGTCTAGTGATTAATTGCAGGAAAAGCTGCAGGTTCAGTCTCGTGATTTCCTGAAGAATGGGATACAGGTTCAGTTTTGTTGTGAATTTCTGGAGAACCTACAGTGCCAGTCTCGTGCTTTCCATTAGAAAAAACAGCATTATTTGCAGTATCAATTGGCAACAATTCTGTGTATGTCAGCTCCGGCTCCATTTCGACGTCTGGATCAGCTACTGGAGTTAATAGCACAGGATGCGGAATGTCAGAAACCCAGTCAGCAATCCCTAAAAAAATAGTGGAATGATATCATCAGTAGCAGTAACCTGTCTATACGCCCACACGTAGGTACTAACAGAATAGAAACCCCTTTAGAAAGATTTTTCTGATGATACTTGATTATAGTGCCTCCTGGCAGTACATTTTTGAAGTTACATAAGTGCCATTATCATGGTAAAATGGAGCATAATTTTACAAACATTTTGATACCAAATACTCAAAAATTCATTTTATGCAGTTGTGCCGGTTTCTTTATAAACCATCGATATATAGATATTTATATTGTTACACTATCTGATTATTGTTTTACTTCTAAATTCACAATTTTTTCTACTTTTTATCTTCATCAACGTTCGAGTTATAATGTACCATATATTTTTAGCCTTGATAAAGATCAAATAAAAGATTGAAACGGTAGTTTTTCGATAGTTTTATTTTGAGTACTCAGCCCGCAACACCATTCAAAGGTAATTTATTTTATTTTTGTCCATTGCTCTGTGCGTTGTGCTGAAATCACATGTTCAGATTCATACCACCTAATTTAGGTCACGAGAACCTCGTTATATAATCTATTTCGCTTAAAACAGCAGCTACATCTAAATTTTGATATTGGGTATAATAAAAATATTTTTTTCAAAACGTACGGCTATAAAAATCGTCACTAACTTAGATGCATGTTTGTTTCGTTATTGGAAATATTTTCTTTCACATATACAAAATTTTGTTTATACTGAAATCGTTATGACTAGTAGTTTCGCTTTTGAAACGCACGATTACAGCCATATATTGTAAACAGATTGAATACACCTCATCTTTAATGATAAACTGTAAAGTGCCAGAATAATAAACAAAGTTCAAATGCTAATACGTTGTTTCTTGTGATTTCATTAGTGCAACTTTAAATGGGAAAGCAAACAAATAAGTTTAAACGAAAAAGAAGATTGGGAAGATTCTTTCAAGTTATGCAACTGTGGCGTCTGTGGATTTATATTGTAGACAGTAAATACGTAACATTTCTTGTTTAGTCAACTAATTACATTAGTTGTTTTGCTGCTTTTGTTTGTTTGTGCATTGACTTTATTACTTCTATTGATGAGTTCGGTATACAGTGCGTTGGATTTTGGAATGATGAGCAGTGACTTCAGGAACCTATAACATATTGAACTTATCTAATTAGAATTTCAAATTATCTTTCTAATTCTATTTAACAATATGTCTAACCCCTCCATTATTTGCGTAGACGTATTGCCTTTCACTCAGATGGTTGTGAAGCAAAAACTAATGGCCCAAAATGGCTTAAATTTTAGTGAGAATTTCTTAATGTGTGAACAAATATATTTTTCTTCTTATATTGATAAGCGCTGACATCTTCAGGTCGAGAATGGAAACTTTTCTGACATCAATGATTCCATTTCGATTAACAAAGTTTTTTGAATACCTTAGAAAAATATTTTCAAGGAAAAAATAGGAACATCTGGCGGAAAATTCTATTGTTTCTATGTGATTATATGATTTTTGAACTTTATGCTACCGCATTCATCTAGTCATCTACTCCAATATTTACAATTATTGCGATCATTTATACCATGTCTGGCTAGCTTGATCCTAAGACTCCCTTACTTGGTATATGTTGGCCTGTTTTTACATTTTGCAATAGGATTTGCAATAGATCATCTTCCAATATTTCTTGTGCTAATGGAACTTATTCTTTTCGATAATTATAAAGATGGATCCTATACTAACATAATATAATGCAGTGTTTGATTATATATGCAACGATTTATAAAACCTTACAGAATGTCTAAGAATTTTTCAACATTAGTTACGATTTTTGGGTAGCCGGTTCAAGAAGAATTTTTAGTTAAATTGAATTCTTTAACAAGATTTGCTATCCTCCAAACTGGAGTGGTAATTTCGTTGTGATTTGGACACGTATCAGCACTAAGTGAGTTACATCATCAGTTTTATGATACTCGTAACTGCTCTAATTACACTTATTGAAAATGAGAAATTATTCATGATACAATTTAATTACAATTGAGAGAAAATAAAGATTTTTTGGCATAAGATAATTTTCATCTTTTATGTCAATTGAATTCTATAAAGATATTTGGAACTTTTTTGTTTTTAAAGCATTTTCTTTAATTTTTCAATAACTTCAGCATAAAATACAATAATTCTATACACGATATTTAGAGAAAGTTGCGCAGATCAGCTGAGGAATTAAAGAAATTTATTCACATGTATGAGTGTTTTAATATGCTGATATTAGCTTGGAATTTATGTATTTATGCTACTGATTTTGAGATTGATAAAAAATATTTGTAATTGAATATGGCTTCATTCATCTGCGGAATAAAAAGAAAATTATTGGGAACCCAACAAGAACTGTACGGCGGATGATTTATCAATTTGATGTTTTGATTGTTCAGAAAAGTTTTTATTTGAACTTATCTGGAGAGTTCGCATTGTCGTGGTTTCCCTGATTTTTTCGAAAACTTCTGGCAAACAAATGCTGGTGTATCATTCAGAATAGACCGTTCTACGTTGCTCTATTGGAATGGTGGTGACCTGTCCTGATATTCCGAAAAAACAGGCAACCATTTGCTTCGAAGTACTTCGTGCGCCCTCAACTTTAGTTGGAATTGACTTGTATTGATAGACCCATACAATCGATTGTAGTTTCGTTTGTGCCAGATGAGGGTAGAATGATTAATCAAAAGTATCATAATAATGTAAGTACTTTATAATCTTATCTACTAACGTCAGTAAATATCAACATGAAATATTTACATCCCCTAATACACTCTTTGAATAAAAAAATTGTTTTTTGATTTATAAATCGGTTTGATCTTGAAGCGCGTTTTAATAATCTTTATAAACTATTATTTTTTTATGTGTCTAATTTCCACCGCCAGCCACTGTGCGGAGTAAGTTCTGGTTTTTGAAGTGCCGACTATTAGTTGCGTCTAATTTTAAATATTTTTAATACTCTTGATTGAAGCTGAACTAATTTTAAATAATTTCTGACTGAATGGATACAATTATGTTAGGATCGACCAAAGAAGTATAAATAACTAGATGAAGGTTTACGATTAATTAAAAGTTAATTGGATTTTTTAATACCAAAGTTTATATTAGAATAGCCTTCAGAAAAAAAAAATATTACAAAATCTAGGTAATATCGGAGAGGTGAAAAGGGAACGCTACTCCCAAATTATAAAATCAAGGAATAAGCAGATTGTCTCCGATAGAAGTATTGATCATTGGTTTGAGTAACGGAATAAGTTTCAATACATTTGATTGTTTACAAGTATTATTTCGTCCCATTTCCAAATAAGGCTTTATACGTATTCGTTAGCTTGATTCTTTGATTGATCTTCTTATTTTGTGTGCTTTTATAGAAGCCTGTTTTAGAAGCTTTGTATTCTTGCTATACTAAATTGTTTTGTTAATGTTATTACCGTAAAAGTAGGAAGGGAGGGAATGAGCGCTTAAACTGTAGAGTGAACTCTAAAGTATGATTAATTTATGGTAAGATATAACTGAGCGTATAAGTCTTTATCAAATGTTCGTACAGAATACATATAATGTACGGTTTTCAATTTGAAAATACTTGATTGCTCATATGAAATTTAGATGAATCCTTCCTACAACAAAATTTCCTCAGCCCATTCCTTCATGAGATATCAATCTCTTAAGTTGGTTGCTAAAATTGAGTCTTTATTATATTTTTTTAAAATTTCAGTAATGTGAAAAAATTATGTAATTTTCTTGAACTTGCAAAGGCCTTACCACGGGTATTTTCTCAATATTCCTGTTACATTATAACAGGGGTGAAATCAGCAACCCTTTCTTCATTTTATTTCCAAACTTTTTTTTATCATGGAGTTTTATGAAACAAAATTAGCTCAAGATCTTTGTTTTATTTAAAAATGTTTTTTGTTCCTAAATTTTTTTCCAAAACCAATAGCAAAAAAATGAACACAATAATTCATGATTTTTTTTTATTAATTGATTGGAAAACAGTAGAGATGCCAGATCCGCGCAAAATCCACGTGAATAGAATCATGTGAATATCATGTGAGAATTAACGCACCAAAAATGACATAAATCAAAATTTTGTGTAGTTCATGTTCTAAATATGAAATTTCCTCTGATAATTGAATGTCACGGTCGGAAACTGTGATTCAAATTTCGTTCTGGGCTAGGATTAGCATTCAGCTGTTAGGTGATTTACCTTAACCCGAATTTTGGTTTTCAAAAAGCCCTATAATCATCTAAAATACGTGATAAAATATGTATAAACATTTGTAACATCTTTAAATATTTTATGTTTTATTGTGTTTTACCACGTGGGTTTCTTATCCTACATTTTCAAATTAATTATAGATATTTAACTAAAATTTTTATTGTTCATAGTGGATTACTAGCTAGGTTTCTAACTAAATTGGTTTCAATAGGTACATCAGGTTACATTTGAAGTTAATTAATTTACCAAACTAGAAGTAACATAGGAAGAAAAAAAATCTTTTAATATTCATGATGACATTAACTATTATACGTATTAGTTTCTTGTTACTTGATAAAATGAGTGTATTGTTCAGTTTGACATAAATATCGCTCAGTACCTCTCCTTTATACGGGTTTCGTTGGATCTTAGCGATGTTCAAGTTGCTAGCCTGGCCAGTCCACATCTGGTTTCATCATAAACATTTTATAACTGAATGATACCAACAATAAGCAACTACTCATACATTTTTTGATGAATTATACCCTTTAAGGAAAATCCTAATATTTATAGACCAATTTATTGGAAGAAAACACTCACATTAATGGTTCCTATTCATGAAATCATTTATTTGTGTCATGCAAAGAAATTTCCACCATTTCAAAGCAAATTTTGTGATATTTTCAAACATCATTGCATGATCATTAATATTTGTCTGTTTAAGCATTATTTTCGTAAAATGATTTAGAAATCTGTTTTCTAGAGGATTTAGAAAGCATCGTCTATACTTTTTTGTACATTGCGTGATTTAATATCTTATACGGAGTGTTCATATAGATATGTTGAAGAAGGTCTTTCGGAAAATTTAATCCAAATAGCTCACTTGAGCAACCTGACATAAATTGGCCCCCACTTTCTCATCCATAATACTATATATGGTTACTGTAGAATAGATTTTCGTTAATGCTCATTATAAAAAATATAGAGTCATAATTTGTCAAAACATGACAAAACAAGAATTGGGATAATAATTGTCTGCATGATGAATGATTTCTAGAGTGAGTTAAAAAGTACAAGTTCCTGTGAGTATGAATTCCTTCAAATATAAACAAGGACGAAAAAGTCAAGACTGAAATGAAAAGAAATAAATCGAAATTTATCAAATATCAAGCCATGATATGTATGCATTCAAATAATGAGGTTGTTACGTTTAGCCTGGCTTTATACCGGGTGTTTCGATACTCCAAGACGAAAAGTTCTTATAACATGTGTGATAAGTCTTGTAGTTACTGAGATACAGGGTGTCGAATTGTTTTATTATTCTATTAGAAGCATTAACATGTGTTAAACATAAAGGAAAACTAGAAAAATGCTCTCATCCGATTGTAATGAATAACATTACTGACTTGTATGATACGATTCTAAAAAAGTTTAATATCGGGGTGGTGTAATTGAAACGTATCAGATATTCCTATACCCAAAAATACAGAGGATTGTGTCCAAGTATCCTAGGAGGACACGGGTGTGGAGATCCTCAACCGATCAAATGGTCTGGATAAACGTTATTCAAAAAATCGCTTACAATCATTACAAAATTTGGAGTAGCACCATCATGCATGAACCACATGCGCTTTTTAATAATAAGAGGTAAATTTTTCCAGAGGAACTGAAAGCTACTTTTCTAAAAATGATAATCTTTGATGATGACCAGCCAAATATTGACCGATAAGGAGTGTTGGTGCTACAATTATTATATGTGGATTTACATCTGCCCATAAGTGGTCAATATGACAATTCATATTGCCATGACTTGAATAGTTAGCTTCATCCTTAAACAGAATATTGGCAGCAAAATTGGTATTGTATGTCATGCTCTGATACGTTTACTCAGATACATATTTGCTTACAAGAGAATGGAATTTTTTGCTAAATAATAGAGAATTTAATTGGACGACTTAGGAATGTGAGAATTCTACAATTGAAGAACCAGATTCCTTAAATTATTGACCAACATTGGCAATGTTTTATACGGAGTGGATAGTCAGTAGGTAGCAAATATTGAACACGTTGAATACGATAAGGATACAATAAATATTCTTTTAGAATATTCCAACCGGTTCTGTTACTAGCATTTACTTTATCAGCAATTTTTCTGGTACTCGTTTCTGAATGTTAGTCAATAATTTGATATGGTTTTTCAATTGTAGAGTTCTTACATTTCTCTCACAGCCCCTTGTAAACGAATCTGAGTAAACGCATTAGAACATGGTAAACAATCATTTGGATAGCACTGGGTTAGCATATGTATAGCCTTTAAGGCATTACCATTCGCTAATCCATTCAAAAGAGCATATTAATCATTTGATCACGTCCTAATTTCTAAAATATCAAACAATATGGGAGAGATCGTAAACTCTAGAATATTTATGGTTTGACTATAATTGCTTTTCATATGTAGGAAATTTTGACAATTAACATATAGCAATTTGATATGAAGTGGTATGTACAAAAAAACATATGAAACTTTAGATGAAAACAGTTTTGAAAACTTTTCTCATAACTGGGATATATGGTATATCTCATGAATTTATCATATGCAATAAAAATATATGAAAGTTTGAATGTTGGAAGAATGTTGATAAATTATAACGTACACACACACACACACACAAACACACATATGTATATATATATATATATATATATATATATATATATATAAATATAAGAAATTTCTTTATAATACTATATATATATTTTTTTAAATTTGATTTTTCTTTTGCCAAAGATCATCGTACTATTTGAAAAAGACAACAAGCAAATTCTGATACATAATTTGATAGTTGATTGACATTCATATTTTTATTTGCGATATTGAAAGTTATTCATAACGTCGGCATTCCTACCTAAGTATATTAGTGGTTACTGGAAGGCGAATATTTTAAAACAAAATTTTATACAAACATTTTTTCTTCCTGGACCGACTCTGTTGAGAGTCTTGTCAGATATGATGAATGAAGCATTCATTTGCGTGTATTCGGAAAACATGTCTTGGATTGTCGATGTTTTTATCTCAGTAATAAATGTGGTGATATCCAACGAATGGCGGCTAGCAATAGAATTTGCACACAAGTGCAGGACTGGGTTTAACTTCCTGATCGTATCTTATGATGAATTTTTCACAACATATTATTCTTCATCATGCTTTTGAGAGAGTTTTACACGAAATGAACTTGTTGGTTATTGAATAAAAATGCAACAATTTTCTTGCGTATGTCATTTCCAATGGTTATTTATGTACTTTAAAAATCATTTATTGCATTTAAAAAATATTATACACGGTGCAATATTCAATACGTATTCCAAAATTGATTTATCTAAAGCCGATCTTGGATTTTCTAAGTTTAGCTGTTACCAGTCGAATGTTTGATAGTAATGTAGTGCATCATGAAACAATTTTAAAAATCAAATGAATTGTGTGAACACTGTAACCATATAAAATTTATGGTGAATTTCAGAAATCACCTCGTAAATTAATAAAGAAGAGGAGTTGACACTTTTTAGTAAAAGTTCCTCATAACTCACCTTATTTTATTAATCTTATTTCACGTTTGGACAAAAATATATTTCATATTAATTAATTGTATTATATTACGGTAAAGTACGATTTTTAGATTTAGATAAACATGAACAAATGTTGACTTCAAGACTGACCGTAGAAGCGTTTTTACGACCAGCTGGTTTTTATTTTCAACATCTAGTTATCAGTTTCAATTTATGTGACAAAGCGTCATCGAATGAGATCAGATACAGATGCAGCTACTATCAATGAAATACCACAATTCTTACAAAATGGTCATTTTCTCACATAAGAAAACACTAAAATAAAGAGAGCTTTTATAGAGGTTTCCTATTCATTATTAGCATATTTCAGAATAATGGTTTCTTATAACCAGATTTCTCCGAAAAAGATAAGACCTTTCTTGATTATATTTCGTGACAAATAACGATTTTCGACTTTTTGCGAAATCTCTTAGTTTTATTTTGGTTTAAAGCTGAGAAGGAAACTACGAGAGTTTTTTCTCCTTCAGACTCACTAATCTGGAAAGGTTTGTTACAATAGATCAATGCATTCCTATACAAACCAAGAAAGTCCATTATTCTGCTACAGCAAAAAGTGAAATATAGTATTCATTCTCTACTTTTTTATTAAATAAAAAGAAAGACTCAATATTAGAATTATTACTCATCATATTCTTTGGTTTTAACCAACTAACATTCAGCAAGCTCTTCGAGACCTTGGTAAAACCATGCTTTTAGATACAAAAAATTTGGATCTTATTCCGTATAACTAAGGTATGACAGTATATGGTTTAGAAACTCGCTTTCGATTTTTTAAATCTTCATAATCCCATCAGACGCACAACAAGTATTTCCGCTCGAATGACTTCTTTTTGCAACGAGTTTTGGTAATAGTCCCTTGTGTCTAACTGTCTATCAAATTGAGTTTCCATGTTATTATTTAGATAAATCTATTTAGTTATTTAGATAAATCCATTTTTCATGCAAGTAACAATGCGTTTAATAAATCGAGCATTTTTCGGCAAGGCAAGGAGTTGCTTACATACCTATATTTGACGTTTCGCTTGAATCTCGGTGTGGCACTATTTGACAAGTTTTATAGATCTTATGCAATGATTTTAAATTACGATGTACGGTATCTTCAGAATAAGAAGATGCCTTGTAACCTCAATATCCCACGCATGTGAACAACCTGAGAATTAAACGATTAAACCACGCTGTGCTATTCGCATTATAAATGTGTCTGCCCTTCAATTTCACGTATTTTCTTTGCTGCTCCACGGCTACTTTAAACTTTTTCTTTCAATACTGTCTTAACAATACAGCAATATCATATTTGTCACACTCCATATCACTTGTTATAATAACTGCGTTATAAATAAACAAAAAGAGAATGATTGACAGAAAGTGAAGCAATTGTACGTTTCATAAAATTTGAAATTAGTCTTAACAAGCTATAATATGTTTAGATTGAGGTTTAGGAATTTTCTCTTATGAAAACCGACATTACTTATGAGGTACCCACTATATATACAAAGCTTGGAATTTCCTGAACCGCCAGATTGAAAGCAAAAGTTGTCTCAAATCAAATTTCGCAGCTACATACACCAATAAATGCTTGATTACATTTTCTCAAGGAACATGACAGTAAATAGCTACTGAAGTTGTCAACTGTCAACTACCAATTGTTTACGTTACTTTAAGTCTTATAGATCATTTGTCAGATAAGTCAACCATCTCTTGTGCAGTCATGTGTTGTATGCTATCTTCCATTTGTGTTAATCGCCTTGTGGGTTATCATAGGCCTTAACGCTAAATTGATGTAAAAAATTGTCTAATGGTGCGATGGCAGGTGATGAATGCATGATATTTTACAAGAGGCTGATATAC
Source organism: Diorhabda carinulata (assembly GCF_026250575.1). Taxonomy (NCBI): domain Eukaryota; kingdom Metazoa; phylum Arthropoda; class Insecta; order Coleoptera; family Chrysomelidae; genus Diorhabda; species Diorhabda carinulata. Next base: position 40,373,881 of record NC_079472.1, read on the forward strand.
GAGGGCCATTTTTTTTTCAGCCTCCGATCGCTACTTGCAGACGTTACGCGGGCAGAAGAAAGCGGACATGTGCTGTAAGCTGATGGGAAGCTCTCGCACTACACACTCCGCTATTGTTGCAATTCCGGCGTCAGTCGGCGTTGTGCTGCAGCCACGTAAACATGTCCGACATTATTGATACTTCCGCCAAGTGTGATTCGTTTTTTACAGGCTGAAGGCCATAGTGCTGTCGAAATTCATCGGATAATGAGTGTCTAAAGTTTGAAGATGACCGTAATGATGTGCATCATGAAGTGGGCCGAGGACGCAAATCTGTCGTTTCAGATGAACTGATTCAACGAGTTGACAAAATGGTTAAAGAAAACCGCTTTGTCTACGGAATTTCTAGAAGTTTCAAGATCTGTTTTGTACTCTATTGTTACTGAACGGTTAGGCTACATTGGCGGCAACTTTCTTTGAAGAGGGCATTGAAATGCTTGTCCACAGATATGCCAAATATCTCAATCTCTTCGGTGATTATGTCAAAAAATAACCGTAAGTTTACCAATCTTTTAATAATAAAACTATTATTGTTTTATATGAACTTTTTTTATTTGTATCCTATCGGAGGTTGAAAAAAAACGTCCCTCGTACATGACGGATGCGATCATAGACGACATAGATATGACTTACCTCCCAACGAATCGATTCAAGCCTCAAAAGGATGCTCCTAATATATCGAATCTTCGAATTTAAAAAAATATATTTTGGAGATTATTTCGTAAAAAATGAAAATTGTTTTATTTTTCTATTCTCATTATATGAAAAGTAATTGTCGAAGTTACAACGAATAAAAGTATTTGTAAGTTTCTTTTATTATTTTCAATCGATGATACTTCAACGAGTTTTTCTTCTAATTCAGCTTTTATTATCTTGAAATATACAGTTTTCAATCATGGGCATTCCCGAATCATCTATGTCGATTCACAATATTTCACTTTTATTTGCATCTGTTTTCATTTACTTGGCTTGAATAAAATGGCAGTATTCGCATCACAGCAAATGGCTGCGAAAGTTTAATTCTCTTTTTATGGGACCTCCTACTGTTTTCATTTATTTAAATTGAAAATATTATTTTCCTGGCGTTTCTTAAGTTCTGTTTCCATTTGAGAAGTGAAATTCATAGCAGTATATCAAGGCTTTTTTATTGCTGCCAACTCAATATTCTTTGTCAATTCTTTCTCACCTGAAAATATAATAAAGCTCTTTACACTGTTTCATCTATTCACTTAAGCATTGTCCTTGCGATATGAAAGAATGATCCTATATATTCAAATATAATATATTCGCTAATTTTTTAACCTTACAAAGTGAAAATAAAGTTTTTGAACAAACTTGTCGATTAGTATTTCCAGTCTTATTTTTTACATGTAATAATAATGTATGTAGATTCTCCCAATTTGGTGATATGACGTTATTGTCGATTATATTAAATGGCAACGCGGTCAATGACAAGATAATAGATAATAAAAGTTATGAGATGAACGTAGTAAAATGATTGATGATTAGCTGGTAAATTATTATTTTAATTAAGCTATAAACTGTGTATAACAATACTGATCAAATAATAAAAATTCTAATTGAACTTTCATAAAGATCTTGGGTACACAAATAAAAATAAAATTCCAAAAGTGTCATTGATCCCATGTGCGCTAGAAAAGTTCTTCAAGGTCGAAAAGTAAAAATCTTTGATAAAATGTTTCGGTAATTGCATGTCGGTATATCTTTTGCATTTTTTGCATATTTTAAAATGTGTAAATTTCCCAATGTGTACTCTTGCCTTCAAGTTTTGGTAAATGTATACTCTTACCTACATGTTTTAAGAAAAGTTGGAATACAAATAAATGAAAAATGTTGTTGCAGTAAAAAATATTTCTTTGGATAAACGTAATGCAAATGGTTTTGAAAACGAAAATTATTTTAATTAAAAAATGTTACTGACAAACGGAACATACTTCTCTTTGCATATTATATAATATGTCGAAAGTTATGGTCTCAATATTCCTAAATGCAATTTTCGTCCTAGTTTTTACGGACTAATACGATATTACTGAAACAAATAATAATAAGATACTTTTACTAATTATAACAGTTAAATTTTATAAAACTATACTTTTATTTATTTGAGCAAGAATAGCTATTGTGGCACTTGGAATTACATAATAATTCATCATTTTACCAACTGCATTTTTTTGAGGAACATGTTCCTTTACAGATGCATCTTTTAAATCCTTGTCCACCAGTACGGGACTGCATTCCTATAATTTCTCTTATTGATTTCTCAACATTTTGAGGAACATCTTCGAATGATATGAACTTTTGTTCGCAAATGGCAAATTCATGCCTAGAATAAGATTGTTTTAAAATTCCATGTTTAGTTACTCATTTATATAAATTTAATCGTCATCTCTAAACAAAACAACGCAAATCAAATTTTTTGGATCTGTTTCACCACGATCAACATCTGGAATGGAAACTCTAACATTGTTACCAATCACAGCAACAGGAAATTTTTCTTTCGAAAAATTACATATATTGATTGCTTGATTTTCTAAATTTTCCCTTGCTTTGTTTCAAGCATTATCAATTAAAATTTTCTTCTCGTTTAAAACAGAATTTAGTTGAAAATTTCAATTTTAATTTTAAATTTAAATACTGTAACATATGTATGTATATAAGGCTATACATTTTGTTTAGCAATGTAGCCGCTCAGGTTGAGCTCTTTTGACCCACATGTTTTTGAAGCATCGATTATTGTTCTCCATTTTTCTCTTTCCTGCAGTTTTTTCCAGTCACGTACTCCCAGATTTTGCATATCTTGCACAATCTGATCTTCCAATCTATTTTTTTGGTCTACCAGGCAATCTTTTCTCGTTCAGTCTCCATTATGTAATTTTCCTTGTACCCTGCCGATTTCTCATTCTTTTAATCTGTCCGTACCATGGTATACTTTTTACTATAATTGTATTTACTATATCCTCATTTTCTAATTCTTCTAATTTCATAGTTCATAAGTCCTCCATACTCATTATTTTCTGCTTTGACTGGTCCATGCATTTTCCTAATTTTCGCAGTCTTGTAGACGCTTAATCTGGTTGTTCTGCTAATTCTATTGCTTTGCATTATAATTGTGTATTCATTATATTGCCCTATATCCCGCGTGAATTCTTTATTTTGTCTCATTTTTTGTGATATTTTTGTTGTTCTCATTGTTCCTAAGTACTTAAAAGTGTCGATTACTTCAATACACATGTGAGGTTATTTATCTTTACTGTTTGTGAACTTTTTTCTTTCTTTCAATTTCCATATATTTTGTTTTTTTTATTTATTTTCAATTCTCTTCTATCTGCCTCTCTTACAATTTTTTCTAGTGTGTCTTAAAGATTTTTTCGGTCCCTTTCTATCGAAGTTTCGATTTATTAATCATGATTCCATTGATTATACATTCCATTATTATGCCTTCCACTGCAATGTTAAGCAATACCTTTGAGATTCCATCACCTTGGCTTACCCCAGCATTTATTTCAATTTTTTACGAATAGTATCAAATTTTGTGGTATTTGCAGTTTTCCATGTCCTTTGTAATTGTCCTCCTTTTCAGACTATCGATTATTTGATGTTTATGTCGATGTATACTAATGTTGTGCGCATATGTCTTTTCGATTACTTGTTTTATGGCATGTATGCATCTACTGTTGATTTTATTTGTCTAAAACCTCTTTGATACTCCCTTACTACCCTACTTCCACTATATTTTTCAGTCTTTCATTTATTATTGCTTTTAATATGTTATACACGGTTTAAGCAAACTAATACCTCTTTAATCACTACATTTGTTGTGATTTTCTTCAAACATTGGTAAAATTAATCCAGTGGATCACTCTCACGGCATTGTTTATGTGTCCCATACGTTTATCATGATATTGAAAATTTTGCGCCTCAGGTTATCTTCCCCATAATTTATTAGCTCATTCACCGAACCTTTTGCGATCCAATTTGTTGGTTATGTTATTAAATTCTTCATTTTCTAATATTGTACCATTACCACTTATATCATCTTCTTCCGTTAATAATTTTTTTAAATAGTGACTCTATTCTTTAAATTTAGTATTTGTTGTAGTTCGTTTTCTGTTTTGTTTCCTTATATGTTGATATAATTGCACATTATTTTCATTATCATTTTTAAAGTTTTCCATACTGGGGCTTGCATATTTTTCATAAATTTGATAGAATTCTCCAGCAATTGCGTTTTGAATTGCATCAATTTTTAATCACAACGGTATGCTCCTGTAATGCCTATAGCTCAAGTAGCCTGAAACTGCAACTAACAATTCAATCCTCCATAAAATTTTTTAAGCATACCTTCATCGGCAAATATAAAATTTAAGTATATAAGATTTACGAGAAAGTAGTTAAACAATTTTTAAAAAGAGGGATCAGTCAAACTTCGTTTTGTTTAAAATCCAAATAATGGTATCATTGAATTGAAAACCAGTTGTCCCTCTCAAAACTACAAGTGACGTGGCTTTGCTAATTTTTGAATATTCTTGAAGGGAGTGGTACGTTTCTAGTTGGAACTTGTATTTATCAATATATTAATCGTTCGGATCATTTTATTTCATATTTGTTTCTGATATCACGAAAATATGATCGACAAGTTTACTTAAATTGATTACAAAATTTCAATTTATCAATTTCTCATGGGAGCAAATGGAAAAACCTGCTTCTTGTTTGGATAAGGGAAATTATCTACTCCGTTATGTTATCACAAGTTTTTCGTGGTCGATTTTCCCCAATCGTTAATTATTAGAAAATAATCGACCTTAGAACTGACACAGTGTACATTAAACAAAGTAGAAATGGAAAAGTGGAAACAAATAATGGACAAATTGGAATTCTATAAGATAGAAACAGTATCCTGTATTTTTTCTCCAAAATTTATACAAACAAAGGTTAACAATAAACGAATAGATTTCCACAAAATGATTTGCTTAAGGTCAATATTCTTAAAGTTTACTATGTACACGAAAATAACTAACTGTCTAATATTTGGATTTTTGTAGCTTCACAAAAATATCATTAATAATTAAATTCGAATATCGTATAAATCCATTAAAAATATCGATTGGCAATATACATGAGGTATTATTAGTAATATTAACTTATTTTCTGTAACAGTACGCTCTTCTCGTTTAAATTCTAGTTTTTCGTAATTTACAAAATTATTAATACAACTGTCAAGATCTATTAATATCTTCACTTAATAGTTACAAAGATGCAACATCTGAAATTTATAAAATAAAACAATTTGTCAAAAACTAATAAGGTTTTTTTTTCAAAAAATGCGCTATTACTAGCGATTTTTCCGTTCGTCAGTCCATATGTCTATAGCAACGATATCTCCTAAAAGGAACCATATAGCATTTTGGGACATTTAGGGCATTATTAGCGAAAATTAACATAAATTAACCAAAATGTGATTTTAAAAACAGGTAAGGTTAGGTTACCAATCTCTCCCATATCAGCTTCTCATAATAGACTTAAATAATGCCAAATAAAAAAATGATGACAATTTGATCATCTAATTGAATATTACTGTTCCCTGTTAAGTACTTTAGTGAGAAAAACGACTCCGTTACTTATTTGCTCAGTATATACTGTAGATACAGGGTACAATACTAAGGAAAATATATTAATAGATTTATTGTGGGGTAGCTGTGAACCCTGCAGACTTCTAATCGATGCATGAATTGATAAAATGATGTTTTTTTTTCATGTTTTTTTTGTAAACTGAACGAAATAATACCAAGTATACGTATACGTATTATTATGAACATAGTGTTTGGTATTCTGAGGTCTAAATACGGAAGGCTTGCAGAATTTATACAAATTTTGGTTATTATTATAGTAGAAATTCTGGTAGTACTCACATTAATGTCAAATTTTTCATTTTTTGTGCAAATATCATACACTTTATTATTTTAAATGAAGTAACCATTATTTGTCCATGGAATCCTTAAGAACTGCTAAAATATTTTCATGAGATACTTACTGTATATAATATCGTTAATTTTGGAGTTATAGTGTTTGTGTTTTCTTCGGTGATTGATGTTTATTGAAAGTTTGATTATTTATTACATCACTAAATAAATCGTGTGACTGGCATACAGATGGCGCTGCAATGTCAAATGCAAATGTTTATGAAGTACCAACTTTCAAAAGACTATTTGTAAAATTTCTCAACGTTTCGATTAGTCAGAAAAAAGTGACAGCCATTTAAGTGCAGCTTCTTTTGTTATTTTCTAAACAATGGATTTAAAACAATTTCGTGTGTTAACCAATCTTTACTATTTGATGAAAAAAATACTGTACAAGCTCAGCAATGGCTTCAAAAGTCTACTTCCTCGAAAAGAACCGTTTGTAATTGGTTAGCTGAATTTAAACGTGGTCGTACAGACACTGATGTTATCTAATCGTAAATTGAAATTGCGTGAGATAGCTGAGAGCGTAAAGATATCAGAAGGTGGTGTGTTTACAATTATACATGAACATTTGACTCTGAGAAAGCTTTTTTCAAACTAGATGCTGCTTTTACTCACAGTCGATCAAAAACAACAATGTGTTGATGATTCAGAGCAGTGGTTGGCCATGTTTATACGCAATTTAGATTTTTTGCGTCGATATGTGACAATGGATGAAACATAAATCCATCACTTCACTCCGAACATAAAACGATCATCATCTGAGTGTACTGCAGCCGGTAAACCACGTCCGAAGTGTCCAAAGGTACAACAATCGGCTGGGAAAGCTACGACTTCAGTATTATGGGATGCGCATGGAATATTGTTGATCGACTATCTCCAAAAGATTGAGACAATCAATTGCACACACTACAAATAGTTGTTGGATCGTTTAAATGCACAAATCAAGGAAAAACGGCCTCGTATGTCGAAGTAAGAACAACTATTTCACAAGTTGAAAGTCCAGTCCAGATCTAGCCACCAGTGATTACTAGCTATTCGCTAATTTCAAAAACATGCTCACCGGTAAGAAATTCAGCTCAAATGAAGGAGCAATTGCTGAAACTAAAGCCTATTTTGGGGAAGAAGACAAATCCTTCAACAAGCACGGCATTGAGAAGTTAGAGAGGCGTCGGAATGATTGTTTTGCTTTTGAAAGGTGATTACATTGATAATTAAAATCCATATTTGCTCAAATATGAGTTTTTCTTAGTTAGTCACACGACTTATTGAGTGATGTAATATTTAAGCCTAGTCTAATAGGAACGTATAATATAATAATAATCCATAACCTAATCGAAAACCTATAAAAATTAATATTGAAGTTGGTATACAAAATATAGCCAGTATGGTACTGTAAACGTTTTATACAAATTGCAAAACTGAAGAAAGAAATAATAGTTTTTTTATTTATATTTATACAAAAAATAAGGTATGTAAATTGATAATGAGTAAAAAGATATTCAACATGAATTTGAAGTTCAAATGATTCACTTGATATTAATATATTTTGTCTTTGTAGGTCATAGCCCCTCAACATGTCAGAATTGTTCTCAAAATAAAAACATGTACAAGAAAAACAAATAATGCAACGCAATATAACTGAGAAACTTTTATATACTATAAATCATATTTATCAATAATTGGAATGTCAAACCACAGTCAAAGTAAGATTAATTTATTTTTAAGATCATGTTAATAGGATCCTGCTTATTTTTAACAAGTAAAATAATTGTTCTTAGTTATTGTCCAATATTTTATAAAAGACCCTACTAATTATTATAATAACTACATATAGGTTGAGAAACCAGAATAAGTAAGTGTATATGTGAACAACTAAATCTAACAACTTCTATATATTTAGTTAAAAGTGGTTATATATATAATATAGAAATAAAAATAAGTAATACGGTTTACGAAACTAAAAGTTAGGATTTTGGTTAACCATTTTAAATCGTTGATATTCTACAGCTAATTAAGAATAAAATTGTTACATATTTCCAATTTCATCTAATACTCTATCTACCGTGAATTACATTAATGTGCATTCTAGTCTAGATTAACGACATAATATAAAGGGAACCAAATTGATATTTTACTGATTATCAAACATATCGAGATATCCCATAAACTATATCAATTTGGTGAAAATATAATTTATACAATTATCTTATGAAGTATCCGCACACCTCACGGTAATCTGGCTTAGGATTAAATAAAAAAATATTTATCAACTCTGCCCTAATTGGACTAAACTGTGGATGAGAATAATTCATAGTACATGCTCATTAATATAGTGTGGTTGAAATCTCTGTCTCATCTGAGATATCTGTGAACATCATCAAATACATTTAAGATATGGATTAATGAAATTATTGGAAGTTGTTAATTGGTTTGAGATAGTATCAAACCCTCAAATTTATTTGTATTGTGAGAAAGAGGAAGAATATATGATTAAACTCTTAAAATGGATGTACATTTTGTCAATTAAATAATAGAATAAACGGAAATACCTTTAGAGACATCTAATTTAAAATTGTCTTCGGTAATAAATTTTAATATTTCTCATATCTCTCAATATCTCTAGCCTTCTGTTAAGAAGTTTCGATATTTCCTTCTAGTGAGGCGTCGTTTAAGTATGACAAGATTATCAGAATCACTATTGAGTACAAAAATAAACAAGGATTGCTTTTATAGTGCCCTATAATTAGGGATGCAAACGATACATCGATGTTTGTCGATACATCGAGGTATCAGTCGTAACATTGATGATAGCATCTGTGACGTTCGCTCGCATTGCTTTGTTGTTTTGACGAATATCACGTAAATGAATTTTCAATATAAATTTTGACTACCTTACAGTTAATAACCAAAGCTAGGAACATAGTGAAGTATATGAAAATGAGCGTCAATGCAAGGGACGAATTATGGAAGAGACAGTTAGAAATATGACTGAAAGAAAGTCAATTAAAAAAATGATACTCGATATTCGCACAAGATGGAACTCTTTTTTTTATAAACTTCAGCGATTCATGGAGTTAGTGTAAATTGTAGAAGTAACACTTTTGATTTGACTCGAGCTGAAGCTTCACCAATGGTTTTAAGCAGTGAGCTGGATTGCACCAAAGAAATGATAGAATTGTTATTGCCATTTGAGAAATTGATAAAAGAGTTTTCTGAAGACAGATTTATACAAAGAAATATGTACGGAACTATAACAAATCACCTGGAACTGCAACAAGGGGTGAAGACTTCGATGAATCTGATAAAGATGATTTTGAATGACACATAATAACATGAGAAACAAATCAATTGCTACATCTACAGCTTTGCCACTATCGGGCTACATCAGCAAGCTCCAGATATACCGTTCATCTTCTGTAACACCAATAAAGAGAGAAGCCATTAAAATTTGGAATGATATGAAATCTCTGTTTCTAAAATGTACCAAAGTCGTTTTGATACGTTCCCATCGTTGTCACGTTTGTCCCAAGATTATTATATAAAATAGAATATAGAATAGACTGTTAGAATCTAGATTATCGCTCGAAGATATTTTTGCATATTGATATTTTTCATTCAAATATCGATGGTTTAAGACATCTATGTTTTTTTAGAACGATGTTTCATCCATACCTATAATACAGTTAGATGTTTAAAATTCTGGAATATGATTTCGGTATTTTCTTATGAATTATATAAACGAATTAAAAAAATTGATTACAGGTAATAAGAAGTTTGAATTAGAACAAACAGTGCCCTACTGTTTAACTAAGTATTCCATTTTATTTTATGCTTGTAGAGTTTGTAAGTAATTTTAGATATTAAAAATGGGTATTAGGAGTATCAAAATGTAGCATAGAATAAACCCAGTTAAAAAAATAATAGTATGGAAGATGCCGAAGGTAAGAAGCCTGAAGAAGACGGTGATCTACAAAAAACTTTCACATTTATTAATATAATATGAAGAAATGGATCTATTAATATGAAAAATTCAAATGTATGATGAAAAAAGAGCAAAAATAGGGTAGAAAGATGAAAAATTTAATTTTAATTTTAAGGAATCAAACCTGCAAACCGACAATTTGCAAAGTGGAAAACATCGTATGGCATATTCATTTGTAGTTGGTTATTTCATTCATATGGTTTTAAATTAAGCTCCAAGCCCCGATTTTCTTTTGTAGTAATATTTGCTGAGTTTACTTTTAAATAAACAGTTTCTACCGAGTAACTCTGAAAATAGATAAATTTTGGTATAAAATTATTTTCCAAGGATAGATTAACAGATGTCGATTTTTAGTCAACTCTCGCCATTTCCTTTTGATTCACAAAAAGAAATCTACTAGGTGTTTGGTAAGTCGATGCAAATATAGGATTCGATGAAAATAATCATGTTGAATTTATTTAGATATTCTAAGCTCAAAACGAGATTATAGAAAATATGCAATGCAAAAACAGCCTTTTTGTAATTATCTTGAACTATATAGAGTGTTCCATAAAACTGTTAAAAACATTATGTTGTTTTATAGGGAAACTGAGTTCGAATTACTTTCACTTTTAAATTCTCCTTATACAATGAGGTTCATAAGTATGGAATAAATTCAATTTTAACGTTATTATGTACTATTTAGAAGAACACTGATACAGGTCAATTTCTATTCTTTAATTGACAATTTACAGTGTGAAAATATTATTCCCTTCCAGCACCCACCTGAATATAAATATCCTTTCGAAAATTTCAAATAAGAGAAGAGTAAAATAAGAATTTTACTTCTAAAAAATAATTTTCTGTTATGATTGCACCAAATGTAAAACCCGTTCTCTCATTTAAAATTTTCTAAGGGATATTTATAATTCAGAGGGGTGCTGAAGGGATAAGATATTTTCATACTGTAAATTGTCAATTAGGGAATAAAAATAGACCTATTTCAGGTTTTTTCACATAGTACATAATAACGCTAAAATTAAATTTACTCCATACATATGCACCGCATTGAATATAGTTCTGTGTTATAAAGATTCACTTTTCTTTTAAAATCTTGGATAAGTAAACGCTGTGCGACTTACTGTATGTTAAAAAAATCAATTCCATCTATTAGATAGAGTCTCGTAATGATATCTCCGTATTCGATTGATTAATCATTATTTTTTCTTATGTGTACACATAGGATGCTTAAAAAATTCTTAATTTATTCTATTTCTTGCCTTCTCAAATGTATCTATCTATTCGAAGTAAAAAAATCCTCACAAAACATGAGCTTCATAGCTCAACTTTAAAGGGTCGCTTTTTATATTTTATTTTATTTTAATTAACATTGTAAGAAAATGTTTTATTCAAATTGAATTGACATATAATTTAAACAATTATATACATAAAATCATTTTATGATCCTGTTTGTTGAGTTTCAAAACTATGAACAATGTATAATTATTTACAAAAGTAAAAAATGAACAAAATTTGGAAAAGCGAATTTCCCTTAACTACCATTTTTACTGTGATAGCTATTGATATTAGCCTATTCAGTGGAACGGACATTTTTTTCGTGGTATAATATATATAAACTAATTTATAATAAAATTATAATTCATTATATTACTTATAATCATACGAAGTAATAATTTTTCTTATAATTTTTATCATGCACCACGAATTGACTACCATTTTTGTGCAAATTATGAAAAAAAGTTATTGAAAGTTATTTTTTCAAATTTGAGAATTTAGTAATTTTAAAATGGCTGTTATTAGTCTTCTCTTGGAAATAATCGTATTTTGTTTAATTTATGTTTAAATTCAAATTTATGGGAAACATTTTTTAGGTTAATTTAAAAAAAAATTGAAAAAAGCGCCTCAAAGCTCATATTTTGTGAGGATTTTTTTACACCGAATACATTTGAGAAGGTAAAAAATGGAGACAAATATTACAATTTTTACAAAATCAAATAGAGTTTACGTACTTATGTCATTTTAGTTAAGCATTCCCGATACCCAAAGTTTATGAAATTGCAGTTATTTTATAATATTTATTTTAAACTATGATTGATATTGATTTATTATAATTTCAGTCAACGGTGCTAAATTTTGAAATAAAACTGACTCATTGATCCTCTAAAAATAGCAGTAATTTGTGCATGAAGTTTCAATAAAGGACAATTTAAAAATTGGTGGACGTGATTTACATACTGGGTGAATGTAACAAAAATTGTATGCTCGTAACTACCTACCTACTTTTAGTAGGTACTTCACAAAAGAGCTTTTGGTTTTGAAAAACGAATGGATCATTAATTCGTACTGGTGAGGTTAAATATAAAAAAAAGAAGTAGCAAAAACAGCCACAACTGCGGTGAAACGAATGAATGTACTTGTTAGCATTGCAGAGGATTTGCATACAAGTGTAAGAAATTTTTTACAACGGAAGACATGAAAGACATCCCAATCATATCCAAATATATCACCGATTTTTCAAAGAAAAGTGACATTTTATGAATGTATCTAATTTTGAATTGATGTCAGAGAGTTTTCTATTTCGAGATTTTAGTAGCAATGTTTCATAAAATTGGTCTTCATTTTCACAATTATGCAGCTTCCAATCTTAATGTCTTATCAACTCGTACTTGTCAATAGATTAATATAAAATGTTATTTATAACGAATATTATAAAATAATGCTGTAGTATGAGATTAATAAAAATCAAAGTTACATTATATTTCTGCATATCAATAAGAAAATAGTTATAATTTAATGGAAAACGAAAATTTGTAAAATATTACTGTTAAAAACATGTACAAGGCGTGGATTAACGATTTTCACATTACGTCTATACTTCTTGAAAGACTTTATAACGTATCCATATCTCATATCAGAATGCTTCATTTGATAATCATATGTTTGTAATGTAATCATGCCACACTCCATATAGTTCGAGATAATTTCAAAGATGGATATTGAAGACATTCACTATTCTGCCTGATAATATTATTTAGTATCTCCAGAAATAACACATATACCGAACTATTTTAATATTAATGCTCTTTGTATATACTATTCGAAAAAACAAGAGTTGATAACTATGTTTTAACGAATGAACGAGTATTTGTCCAATGATTTTGTACCATCACTAAATTATATAATTATAAAAATACTGATGTATAGTTTTTATATTCTTACTTGCAGAAGCAATAAATATGGTAAATGTGAAAAATAACAATCGATTCTGTTGTCCTGAGCGAAGTCCCATTATTAAAATAGTTCTATTATGTTTTAATTTTTATATATCGAAATTCTATGCAGATTATATCAAAAATTACTTCAGGAGTTTGAAAGAAACCATTTTTTTTATGTCTGTAGCTCGCTTTGATCATAGATTAAATGATTAAGAGTTTATAGGATAACTAGCTAGATTTTTAATTCAAAAGTTTTTTTATTTGCCATAAACAACTTTTTTTAAAAGGGAAATACGGAATTTAAATTATTCATCGTGTCTCGCACTTCGAAATTATAAATACTTTTATGTCATTGACCACAACTTTAGAGCTAAAAAATAAAACACAAGCACCTCTAGGTTACTAAGGTACACTCTTATAGTAATCGTTCATTTCATTTGTGTCTGACAAAGCAACAGAAAACTAATCTTCATATAAATCATTTGATGCTTGAGAATGCTTTACTGGTCTTGAAATATTTTGCAACTGATCTGAGATATATAGAAATTTTACTTATATAGACAAAAATACAACGTTAACCTACATCAATAAAATGGGAGGCCTTTGGTTTTCTGGTCTTGAGCTTGCATGTGAGGTGCAGAATTGGTGCGAGGTCCGCAAGTTGTAGGCCTAAGCTACTTATATTTCTCAGAGGAAAATGTCGAAGCTGATCGTTCTTCTCGAATCTATATATCGGGTACTGAGTGGAGATTAGTGGATGACGCTCTCAAAATAATTACGGAGAATTTCGGGAAACTAAAATTGATTTATTTACCTCGCGAATCAATAGAATCAATTGCACAGTCTATATCCTAGGAGAGAGAAAGGGGCATTTGCTTTCGATACATTCATAATCAGTTGGTCTAATTGGATGTCTTACGCTTTTCTAAGTCGACTAATTGAAAACAATTAGGATGATAAGGCAGGTGGAACTTCTCAGATCTGGTTCCCAACCTTCCAAAAATTATCGGTAGAAGAATATAATATCAGCTGGAAATGCCACAAAATAACTGATAAGTGGATTATCAAAGGATCTTCAAAGTTAAGGCCCAGCTGACCTAAGTACGAGTCCACTTGGGATGTGGATCCAGTTATAGATAAGTTGAGAACTTGGTTTCCGTTAGAGGAGTTATCTTTAAAAAAATTAACGAGAAACATTAGTGACGTTATCAGCCTTGCTTCAGAAAAAAAAGTACGTTTTTATGATCGATCAGATCGACGTAGATCACTTTAGGAGTGGATAAGTGATTTTTCTCATCAAACATTTGTTTGATAATAGTCACAATGAATTCATTTTCTCATTTTTCTTCGTATCACTCAAATAAATAAATAGTTATATACAGAGAATTCTTGCTGTAAACAGCTACCTTTGTAATCTCGGAGTGTGAGACAGGAAGGAAAATTGGAAGATCTGAGTGTCTCGCATGAGAGATTCCCATCCACATATACTAATAATAATTTACCGTCCCCTTTTCAGGTAGAATAAAAAATAAATTGGCTTCTCATGAATGACGAAGTGCTTGTGTTTTATTTTTTAGCTTCGAACTTGTGGTTAATAGCATAAAAGTAGTGATACTGCCTTTGTAATATCTCATGCAAGCGTTCAGTAAACATTATTAGAATCGAAATAATTGAAAATGCTTCAAATATAGGGTTGCGAGCCATCACTGTCAACAGTCGAAACCAAACTAGATATTTTAATTATTTTCATCATCACTTTTGTCGTATGAAGAGTATTATAAGCGCTTCTTTAAAGCTCTCCTTGATACATTAGATTTGCGATTGTAACTGTTTGATATTTTTATCGCCCTTGTAAGAATATGTACACGTTTGGTTAAATACATTTCGAATGACAACTTATCAGTTCCTGAAAATTTGTCATCGACCCACAAAAGCCCGGTATAAGTTGAGCACTGGAATTTTATGAGCCTTCCATACAAATACTTGCTTTCTGTTCATAGTTGTTAATCTGAACACAAGGCAGAATAATCGCGGTTGGCGACAGTTTTACATTAATTATGTATCCAGTGGTTCTAAGTTAATGGGGAAAAGAGATGCTTCATTTAAACACGAAGCCATTACTTGCTATAATTTATAGGTATTGTCGATATAAGCTTTTCCTTTAAGAAAATAATAAACTTTTCAAAGATATCTTGTACTCAAAACTGATTTCTGGATTTCACGTCTTTTTGAATTTGAATTACAATCAAATTTATTTTTCGGATCAATTTTAATGTGTTTTTCGGTATTTTATATATACTGTGTCTTCAGATAGGTAGAGGAACTCTTGTAAAAGATAAAATATTCTCAATATAAAATTTCATTTTCAAGAGTCCAGCCCTAGGTACTAATATACTAATTCTCAAATAATTTTAGAAATTTGTAAATTAGGTATTTGAAAATTTTAACTGAGTTGGAATTTCTAGAGGCGTTGGTGATATTCATACTGAGCACACCGTTCACTCTACTACTACACTAACACTACACTACACTAACAATTACACTTGACGATAACTTGGTTATCTAAACGCACGCCAGACAGTGTAATTGTTAAGTGTTTGTGTAGTGGTGGTGTAAATAGTGTATTCATTTGAAAATTTTGAAAAAAGTTTTTCTCCTCTACTATAAAGTTTATTCCACAAATCAGATCTATATTTGTAACAAAGACTGCGATGTGAAAACAAAGTTGTGGCCATAACAATAATAATCAGTTAAGATGAATTGTCAAACATTATTTTCTTAGACAGACACTGTCTCCAAATATAATCTTAACATCAGAGGAAGAAGTTTATGTGGTACTGCGTTATGTAACAAGCTAAAGATCACTTAATATAGTTATTGCTTTGTTCAGTAAACAGTATCCCAATACTGCAATGAACAAAAGTACTGCTTGGCGTTTGATCGAGAAATTCTTACAATAGGAATAATTAATTATAAGATGACACTGATGCTGCTACTTTAGTTGTTTCAACTAACCTAACCAAAAGGATGTATAAATTACCCCGTCAAGGAAATAAAATACCCAGATATATATAAATCACTAATTTTAGAGCTCAAGTAGAGAAAATGACAATAAAGGCAAATGAAAAACTAAGTGCACTCACGAGGATAAGGCCAAACATTGGAGACCCAAACGAAAAGGAAAGAAGATTGCTCTATGGAGTTGTACAGTTAGTCTTATCATATGGATCTACGGTATGGGGAAAACAACTAGACATAAAAAGATACCAACAAATAATGGAGGGAATACAGAGAAAGACTCTGGTTACAGAACTATATCAACGGTGGCAATTCAAGTCCTCACTGGAATCCCTTCAATGGACCTCATTATAGGAGAGAGAAGAAGAATAGAAATAGAAGATGGAGAGAATAACTAAGTATAACAGATGACAGCAAAATTAGACAAAAATAGAAACAATCCTAAATAAAGAAAACTTACTCCTGTTGATCACAACACAGACGAAACTTATAACAAATCAAGTAGGACACGAAAGAAAAACAAGGACTGGCAGCAGATGATGTAGAAGTCCATGTCCACGGTTCCATTTTCTGCAGAAAAGAGAATAGAGTGGGTTCTTAGCTGGTAGGTATTCGAGCAACCGGACTAATCCAGCACACCTGGAACCCCTTCCCAGGAGTCTATTCGAAGATTTTCCCTCCACAAAAATAGGATTCCAAAATGGTAATTAGAAACTGAAGCGTTATAACAATTATAAATAAAACACATTTACAAGGAATTTATAAAGCAAACAAAATAATTTTTATCACAAATAGTGTTGCACTTTCCCAAAAACTGTCAATATTAGAGTGAAGGCAATCCCTGTCCCGTAATTAAAGAAAGAAGATTTTATTTAAAAAAATGGAATGTTTGGTATGCCGTGGCTTGGGATGAATGGGTGTGACATGTTAATATACAAATAGTTTATCCAAATGATAGTGAAATATAAAAAACAGATAACTTGCGCAGTTCAATCAATTACTAGAGAACGAGTACAGACAACTTCTGGAGAATTTTGGAAATGTAGTGAAAAATGCGTAGGAGGATTAGTGAAGCCTAACATTCAATTTTAGTGTTGAGCTAGTATTAACAAGCGTGAATTTTTATCATAATGACAATTATAATTGATAATTTGGTATATAGGCCTAAAAGTTCATTCTAATCAACTTTACTTATAACTTTTTTCATATTTGTACTATAAAAGACACTTCTGAAAAAATGAAAACAGTTATCAAGATTTTTTTACTCTACAAGAGTCGTTTCACCTATTCGGGGTATTGTATAGAATCACAATTACAAGAAAAAGCTTCTGTTATCCAATGATTGTGATGTTTTTAATAGGTTACATATATCCTTTATTTCACGAATATCAGCAGATGATTTCGTTAATCCACACTATATCGTTTCTTATTTATCTTAGAATTGTGATAAACCGTGAGTTTGTTTAGTTAGTCTAAAAATTTTAAACTGTGGAACTGATTAGAAGATACACCTTAAAGTTTAAAATTGGTTTCTCGACGTCATTCAAAACGTAGGCAAGTACAGTAAACATTCACGATAAAATACCTTAGTCAAAATCTATTCATCTATATTTGAATTATCTATTAATACTGCGAAATAGAATACTATGGTACTAAATATCAAACAAAACGAATCAAATTAAAAACTGTTAAAAAACTTTAGATAAATATGAGAAAATCGATTCTCACATCGTCGTTCTAGAAACCTACAAATAATTATTATCTACTAGCATATAATAGATCTACACAATTTTGTCAGATGATTAAATATTATCCATAATGATCTTTGCAGAAAGTATGACGAAATATTTATGTACGTGAAATATTATTACATTATATATTTCAGTTTTTTTTAGGTAAAATATTTTATATGCATTTACAGCGCAAATTTTATCATCATTTTGTCTTACATTCTATACTAAACTTAAAAAAATATATTGATATAACAGATGAAACTCATTGTTGATAGAAAATAATTCGGCAAGTTGAATCACTTTTATCATATTATTTAATAAAAACTATCACATAATATTAACAGTTCTTACTCCTGTTTATCAAATTCCTGATCCTGGGACCTTCAGTTTGAAAGCACGGAACATTAACACTGAGATATCATCGACATTGAATGTGTCTGTCTTTTAGTCAAGGAAAGTATATAATATGGCGTATGAATTTTGAACTGACAAAAGAGATTATTAATAACTATAAATAAATACCATCTCCTTGTAACATTGGATACCCAATATTTGAGAAACTAATACCCACATAGATTTTTGTATTGATAATTATGGAGATATTATACGATAATCATAATTTTCGATAACTATGTACTATGTTCAAATGAGCAATAATATATTGAATGAAATATTTTTGAGAACAAAATAATATTGTTTCTAATAATGTAGCAAAATTTTCCAACAAAAATATTTAGTTGTTATAGATCAAGTAAAGCATTCTACTCGCTTAGAATTGTTATTATTCATACTGTGCTTTATGTGAACTTCACCTCGTAAATAATAACTTCCATTATACACTCGGGAATAATATACTATTAATCTTCAAATCCAAAGTCACGTCACAATTAAATAATTATTTTGGCATAAGTAGGTAGTACGAAACTTCTTTATTAACATTAATTGTGTAATTTTGTGAATTTCTATATCAATTTCTTTTTGTTTGGCGTATAAGATTAGTGATTGAATTTAAATGCGTAGAAGTAGTCCTGTTTACATATTGGAGCTGGCAGCTTGGTACCAAACGCAAAAAACCATTTTTTTTTTCTGACAATGTCTATTATGCTGAGTTGAAGAAGAAATACTATGAGCTCTCAATTCTCAAAAGTATCATGAATATGCAACATAACATCCATCTGGTAAATTATATGAAGTAATCAATTTCTTTCGACTAAAGAAAGTAATCAAAAGTGAAATTTAAAAAAAATGTGTGTTTTACGCACGTTGCATCAATGGGTTTATGGGAGCCTGCCGCTTAAACGACTGACATTTCATAAATATTATATCGGAGCTCTTATAGTCAATATATCATCATCGAAAGAGAAATTTAGATTTAGATCGTTTAGAATTTTTGTGGACTACTTCATGCTACATTAAATTCATAAGTTTAAAATTACCAGAATTGTCAACGCACTATACAAAAATTTTAATTGAAAATTTGAAAACTTGAACTTTATACCGGTCAATAAATTCGTAGATCATCGGCAAACATTTGTGTAAGCGTGGCTGATGACATCACAGGGTTACTTCGACGACAATATATAGAAATGTTCTTTGAGACACTTTTAACTTTTTAAAAAGTACTTTTATTTACAATAAACGACTTATAATTTCTACAGAAAATAACTTTACAGACAAATCAATATTTTAACAATGAACAGTAACAAAACAATGAATGAACTCTAATTTAATGCATTGAACTTATATTTATTTGATACGTGTTTTGGAATCCGCTGACTATGTGAATATTGTTTATTGCACTTTGGAATCCGCTGGTCGTGTGGCAGTGTCGGGGACCTTTCACATTTCTCCTCCCTCCTTTGGTGTTGACTTCGTCCTCAAAGTCTCTGAGAACAAATCTTGGAGAATCTGGATTTGAGTGGGTTGTAGTTTGGGACCATATAAGAATCTGGAAATTCTTTTTCGTTTCTTTACAGAGACTGTTATTAAAATGGCTAAAATAATCAAAATTGTAATTAAAGAAACCATACTGAGTCCTGCGGAGAATTGCGGCAGGAGTGGGATTGGTTCAATGGGTTGAACTTGTCCGTGCGTCTCTGGAATTTGGAGTTTTTCTAGCATAATTTCGTGCTTCGGATGCAGCTTGATTGGGACTACTTGCGGCACTGTAATTTCTTGCACAATTTTCTTATTGTATCGTATTCCTTCTATAGTAATTGGCTCGTTTGTCATTAAGATGCTACTTCTCTTAATTTCTTGGTTTTGAATTATGGTTGGATGAACTATTCCTAATAGAATTACTTTGCTGGTTTCTTGTGAAAAGTTCTCTGTTGTGATTGACTTGGTGCAATTCTCTATATTCGGGATTTTGCATTGCGATCTTATAGGTTTCGTACAGATGATGTGTTCAGCTAAGCTGGTGCAGATTTCGTACCATTTATTATTTGCGTAGTAATGCGCGGGTGGCAAGATCATAATGTGATCATTATTGGGAATTGGGTAGATTCTAGATGTAGGGTAAGAATGAGGATAAAGGATGGGTATTTTCAGTATTATGAGCATGGTCTTGGTGGTAACGCAAACTAATGATTTAGAAGCTTCAATTATTTGATAGGGATGTTCGTCACTGATTAAAAGGGCATTCCGAGAATATGTTTCTAATAATTCTCGTTTTAAAGTTTCCAGTTCATCTAAAGTAAAGAGCTCAATATTCGAAAGGTCTTGTTGGGATAAAGTTATAGTTCGAATCAGTTTCAAAAGGAATTCGTTTATAGTTTGAAGGTTTAGAATTTCATTATGAAGTGCAACGTATCCATTGAAATCGGATAATAACTTGTTTACTGCAGCCACAATTATTTTACTATTATTATTTATCAAATTTAGAAGATTATTAAATCTCGTATCAATAGAGTGTCCAAAAGATATCTCTTTATTAAGATTGTTAATGATTTCATTTTCTTTAACCTCTACAGCAGTAATTCGTGATTTCAATAATTCCAAGTCATAATCATAGGGGTTTCCAGATATATATTTACTAGTTGTTCCGAGGAAGTTGAACAACCCTCTTTTACGTTTACGGGTAATTTTATGAAGATTATCTTTTGCTTCGTTTAAAAGGTAATTATATTGAAATTTCAAAGGGGCTAAAGGTCATTAGGGTTCGTTTCTAAAGTATCAGTTAATTTTTCCAAATTGATTTGTAAAATATGTCTATGATAATGATTTATCTCGTTTGATTTGCCTATGTCTTCTGCATAATAGCCGTTATTGGGGATTTCTTGTATCTTGAGCGGATGTCCCAGGGATAGGGTCGTCCTGTAAAGAAGGTCTATCTGAGATATTCTTTTTCTTTACGTTACGAAGTCGTTTTGCGAATTTTAAGTGAGTACTTGTGGTGTTTTGTTTGTCGGTCTTACCAACAATTTTAGTTTTGAGTTGTTTTTTTGGATGTAATTTAGAATATGGAGAGCTTAGTTTAGGTCGATGTTTTTTCTTAGTTACGTAGACAGAACTAGTTGGATCGATTACAGGAATTGGTTCAGTATTTTCATTTTGTTTGTCTAGAATTTTCTGTCGTTTTTCTTTTTGTTTATTATATAAGTCTATTACGAATGGTTGGAGTTCGTCTTTATGTCTTTGGTTGTATGTTTCGTATAGCGGAAGATCAAAATCGAAATGTATTTCTTCGGCATAGGGGCCATAAAGAATTGAAAAAGGTGAGAAGTTAGTGGAACTGTGGATTGATTGATTATAAATTAGAATTGCATGTGTGAAAGTATCATCTAAGGGATCATCTGGATTTTGGTCTCGTAGTGTTCTAAGTTTTTCTATAAGGGTGGAATGGAATCGTTCAACAGGAGAATTAGAAGATGAGTTATTGACCGTCGTGAAATGTATTTCAATTTTGTGGAGTTTCATGAATTCCTTAATTACAGCAGAATTAAATTCAGTGCCATTATCGCAAACAATTTTTTTCGGGTAATTGTGGTGAGAAAAATAATGTCGTAGCTTGCTAAGGATTGATACGGAAGTTTTATCACAGATTTTATAGCATTGAGCATATTTGCTAAATGAATCTACAATCGTTAGATAATAATTTTTCTTACAATGGAACAAGTCAATGTGAATAATGTCGAAAGGTTTTTGTCCTAATAATGGGCCTAACTGAGGTAATTTATAAGGGTGTCGTTCATATTTGTTTTTTAAGCAAATCTCGCATTGATTTATTAAATTAGAAATAGTAGTTTGCATGGCTGGCCAATAAAATTGATTTTTCAAATGTTTGTAAGTTTCGAGTATGCCGTTGTGATTTTCGGTATGATATTGTTTTACACAGTCTATTTGTCTTTGTTCTTCTTCTATGTCTTGTAGTAACTTATTACAAAAAATAGCCTTAACGGTCGAGTCAAAAGTTTCCTTAAAGTAATCACAGATAAAGGGTCGAAATTCATGGGGTACATGTATCGCGAATTTTTCATTTGGTCTAAGTATTTTTTTGAGAGCATCAGGTATTTCTGTTATCCAATTGTCAGTGAGGTTTACGGTATATCTATGTTTTTTGAAAGGTTTCTTATAAATAATGTCATATTCTCTAGATTTAGGGACAATAATAATTTGATTTGTTGCTGAATTGATTGGATCTTCAGATATAGGAATTCCGGAAATCGGGTTTTCGGTTGCGGTGTGTTTGGTATTCTCGCTGAGAGATTGATTTTTCTCGAATTCTTCAAGGAATTCGTCTAGATCAAAATCGTGGGGATCAGGGGGTTCGGCACAAATAGAAGAATTTGAAAGTGCGTTGACCTGTACTCTGGAAAGACAGTCGGCTACCTGGTTTTCTTTGCCTTTGCGGTACTTTACATCGAAATTGTAATCCTCCAGTTTCAGTCTCCATCGGGCTAACCGAGATGTGGGGTCTTTAATTTTGCAAATCCATAATAGAGGATTGTGGTCGCTTTCGACAGTGAATTTTTGACCATACAAATACGGGCGGAAATGTTTACAGGAATCTAAGATTGCCAGAAGTTCTCTTTCGATAGTTGAATAATTTTGCTCGGCGGAGTTCAAAGTTCGGGAGTAATACGAAATGGGATGGTTGTTTTGTGATAATACAGAGCCTATGGCAATATTGGAGGCGTCGGTTGTCAAAACAAAAGGTTTTGAAAAATCTGGGTACTGCAGAACTGGGGCATTGCATAAGAGTTGTTTGCACTTCTCAAAACATTCTTTGTAATTGACATTCGTTGGGTCTATGATAGCTCCTTTACGAGTGCATCGAGAAAAGGGTGATGTTATTCTTGCAAAATTTGGGATGAATCTTCTGTAATATCCAATGAGTCCTAAGAATGATCTCACTTCTTTCACAGTCTTTGGAATAGGGAAGTTTTTAATGGCCCTTATTTTACTAGGATTGGGCTTAATGCCTTCAGGAGTCACAATGTGACCAAGGAAAGCGACTTCTTTTGTCAGAAACTCAGATTTGTCTAATTGAATTTTCAAATTTGCCTTTCGGAATGTTTCAAAGATTGCAGCAATGTGAATCAAGTGTTCTTGAAGGGACTTAGAGAAAATTATGACGTCGTCCATATAGACGAAACAACATTTGTGGAGAAAAGGTCGGAGAATGTTATCCATCAATTTTTCGAGAGTGGAAGGTCCGTTTTTAAGACCAAATGGCATTCGTAAAAACTCGTAGTGACCATGTGGTACGGAAAAAGCTGTTTTTTCGATTGAATTTGGGTGGACTTCAATTTGATGGAAGCCTTTGGCTAGATCTAGGGTAGTAAAATATGTAGCTTTTCCTAGATTATCTAAAATGTCTTCTATATTGAGAAGATTATATTTATCTTCAACGGTGTTTTCGTTTAGTTTGCGGTAGTCAATAACCATACGGAATTTTTTCTTGTCGGAAGCATCGGTTTTTTTTGGTACAACCCAAACAGGGACGGAGTAAGGAGACATTGATGGTCTAATAATTTTTTTATCGAGTAATTGATTAATCTGTCTGGAAATTTCTTCTTGCATTGCTTTCGGATGTCGGAAGCCTTTGACGTAAATTGGGTTTTCGTCTTTTGTTCTTATTTCGTGCTTAATGACCGAAGTAAAAGTTAAATCAGAATTATGCACGTCCAGATGCTGGACGTGCATCAGTCCAAAGTGTTAAATTTGAGTAGTTTAAAAAATCTCTAGGTTCACCTTTTATACGAGAAATAATATTGGCATTTAATATGAATTCTTGAGGTTGAGTGAGATTCTTTGACCGAAGGAACGTAATTAAGTTATCTACCGATTTTATAAATGTTGAAAGATTATCTTTCGAACTAAATTCAGGTAGAGTGGCACAGAGGCTGGAGATATCATTGTTTTGAAGAGACATATTCAAACTATCAGTGTTTCGAACTTTTAAAATTTGATTTTTAGAAAATCGAGAACTATTAGCTGAAGTAGAACTGTCCAAAGGGTTTATAGAGAGATTTGACAATAATAAATGTAAGTTACTTTCAGAAATATCGCTAAAAGTGCTCATAAATAAGGTGAAAAGGAACGTTGTACTCACAAGAGGATGATCACTGGTGATGTCTTCTGCATACTACGTTTTTCTCGCCTTGGTTCGATGGATCGTCTCGTTTAACAACTAAAGTTGACCAGGAAAACTTGTGTTTCTGTACGAATTTGATCCTGTTCGCAGCGCCAGAAATGTTCTTTGAGACACTTTTAACTTTTTTAAAAAGTACTTTTATTTACAATAAACGACTTATAATTTCTACAGAAAATAACTTTACAGACAAATCAATATTTTAACAATGAACAGTAACAAAACAATGAATGAACTATAATTTAATGCATTGAACTTATATTTATTTGATACGTTCCGCTAACTATGTGAATATTGTTTATTGCACTTTGGAATCCGCTGGTCGTGTGGCAGTGTCGGGGACCTTTCACATTTCTATATATAATAAATTCTAGCGTGGAAAAAATTGTTATATGATAGATAAAAAAAATCACCTGTAACTTTGTATAACTGTAGTTATATCACTTATTATTAATTAAAATAATCGGTTTAACAAGATTAACAATACATTTTGTTTGGTAGTTGTAGATAAAGAATAATATTCTATACATGAATAATGACTATTACTCATACGGATGAATACATCTTTAGCTAAAATGATCCTCATTACAAATAGTCAACATTAGTTGAATAATGTACTATTATCAACTTTCACATTTTTTCATATTCTAGTACTGATTATTTAAGACATTTTAAGGAGAATTAGGGAGTGATGCTATTTTGAACGAGCTTGTTCAAATTCTAAAAGAGTATTTACGAAATATCAGTGTGTTATTGGTGGCTTGAAACGAATGAGGATTCAAGTTTATACCAATTTGGTTCTAAACCAGCTTTCTATGCATGCCAAATTACAAATAACTGCATCCATCGTCAGTAAAGGTAATAGAGTAGACATTTGAGAAATAATTTGCTCTTGTGAAACAACAAAGGGTAGAAAATTTCAATAAAACAGTTTAGATGTTGAATGATTTCGTCCTCATAAGAATCACGTTAGATTTTTTGTATTCCATTCCCTGCAAAACACATTTATCTATCTAAATTCATTTCCTGATTAAATAATTCATCCTAGTTTACTTATTTTAAAATTATCATCTTCTTCTATGAACGATTTTCCGGCCAAATGAATTTTGCTTTTATTTTCCATTTGAGAAATATTTCACACTTTTTCGTTGATTAGGAATTATAATCATGCATAGAGCAATAGTCAGTTCGTCAGAAAACAATTTCCAAGGTGGTTTAAAAGAAATGAATATCACAATTATCATTTATGAAAACAGTTACAAATGAACTGAATGTAGACAAATTGACTCAGAATTCCATATTTGATACTGTTCAATGGAGCTATGTTACCAAAAACATTATCGGGATTCAAAGCAACTTGGTGAATCCGCCAGGATTATTTTAGAAAGTTAAACAAAAAATTGCTTATTAAAGCACAATAAACAATTGATGAAGATTTCAAACGTGCATGGGTTCTTGGTAGAATTGTCTTTTAACGGTGGTCAGTGAACACTCTACATCAAATGACAGACGGCTAAGACATATGAGTGATTTATTTCAAAATGGTGCCATAAAATATCCTAACTGAATCCAGAATATTTAGATATGGACTTGAAACAAAGCGACAAAGCTGGCACACACTGGGCGACATGAAAAATGTCGAACAAACCTTCATTCAAGTGTTTTATAAAAATTTTCTCAAAAGGCACAGAAAGAGAGTGTGAAACCAAAAATTGTACCCATTGCTCTCTCTCTCTCTCTCTCTCTCTCTCTCTCTCTGGTGTTACATCCAGACTTATTATTATTTATCTTTCTTACAATTATTTTATTCTCTTTCTCTTCTCTTCTGCTTACATCGCTTATTTTCAATTAGATTGTATTTTATTTCTTAAATAGATTTTCAAATCCCAGTAGCGCCAATTTATAATGGAAGCATCGACGATATCGTAAATTGCTTTTCTATAGTTTCTTATCCACATAAAACTTATATTAACAAAACATAACAACAAAAATATTTTTCATTAATTTTTTCAATGATTCCTTTGCTTTCGTATCTCTGAGTAGTAGAAAAATATTGAAGAAATCATTTACCAATCGATTATTGGAAAATGTTTTCAAACATTTTTAAGGTAAATGAAAATGGATACAAAATCGGTTGTAGACCAGTATCAGCAATTTGTTCGAGGAGAAGTCGACGCTACTATTTTTGTATGGCTCCTCGTTTCTTGGAGACTTAAATACAATTGATTAAATTATTTGTTAAAAACTTCTAAGAAACGGGCACGACAAGAAACTAAACATGACGAGATATTCTTTGGTATGATGTTGGAGGGGTTGAACAACTTTAATAACATTTTCATCTTAGGCATAAATCACTTTCACTTAAATGTTCATGTTCACAAAGAAATTTGCAGATTTTGGCGTGGAGAGAACCCTAACTCCAAAGACGTTTACATGTTCCAAAAGTAACAAGCGGAAATATCTTCAAAGGGCATAATTGACCCGTACTTTTTAGAAGATGCACGCGACTATTCGGCGGCTGTTGACTAGCGGAAAATTCAGAAATGCTACGATTTTTTTTTCAACCGCAGTTCCATAATTTATATGGTAACAACAATAGAACATGGTTGGCAAAAACTGTCATAAATCATACGTACGTCTTTGTCACTTTTCCTTTACCCGACATTATTCAAGGATATCATTTTAAAACTAGGAAAATCATTGGAAGAACTGTGACAAGCAAAAAGGAGAATTACTCTGCCAGTGTATAACTAGACTACTGTTGAATCGGATGATATTTTTTGGAAATAGAAGGAAAATATTAAATCAGTCCTATTACTCCTCACTTATCTTGGATATAAACCAAAAAAATTATAAGCTTTCTCGGAAATATTATTACATAAACAACAGATATTTAAGTGAACAAAAATATGGAAGCTTAGTTATTCTAAGGTATAATATTGGATATTCATTTTTGGTTGCAGCACGTCCAAAAACTACCAAATTCGTAGTGACAAATTGATAAGTGCAAAACCTCTTGACTACAACGTGAAATTAGTGTAATATGCAAAAGATAATCTGAATCATTTGTTGTTTTATTATGGATATAACAGCATATAAAAGCAGTTAAACGAGCTTTCTATTATTTTTATGTGCAATTAACTGAAGTAGGTAGTGACATTAGACACCGACGCTTATCTTTTCAATTGTTTCCTAACTAGAGTTGTTTAGTTCATTTCTTCGATTTCTTAAATAAATTAAATGTAAACGGATACTGGCGTTGATTAATGACCACGCCCGGTCTGTGTTTTGTCTGGTCTGTCTACACATAAT
Organism: Diorhabda carinulata; assembly: GCF_026250575.1. Taxonomy (NCBI): domain Eukaryota; kingdom Metazoa; phylum Arthropoda; class Insecta; order Coleoptera; family Chrysomelidae; genus Diorhabda; species Diorhabda carinulata. The sequence continues at coordinate 40,401,759 of NC_079472.1, forward strand.
CTTTAGTTCCACCTACAATACTAGCAGCAGGAGACCAGTGATTCAACAATTGTTTATAAATTATATAGTGAATTTGTAATAGGGATAAGTGTAAGTATTTTTTTTTAGTTTGAAATATCATTCAAAATTTAAATATAATAGATACACGTCAATTTCAAGCTCAAGGGAAAATATGACGATTTATGAAAAATTTGGAATATCACAAGATTCGAAATCTACCAGAAAAAAAAATGAGAAGACGCAGATATGTACATATAATGCACAATGGGAATCAATTATTAAACATCCATAATTATGTATTATACTTTCGGAAAAATTTCTCAAATTCTCAAAACTGTGTGTGTGCCTAAAATGCTACGAGAGTTGCTTCGAGTGCTGTTTGAGTTATTCACAGGTACTTGATACATACATCTTGACATTTTCCATTTTTAAAAGTTTTGTTGTGGGAATATTTGTGATCAGTCTTAGCCATCTTAGTTTTCTACCAAAGTCTTCAACTTGCTGTGCTGGAATATTGACTGTTCCACTTTATCCCATAACCTTTTTGAACAAAGCTTTATTCTATTCTTCAGCTTTGTAAGCCATCATCTATCACCTGCTGTGAAGTTTTCATATTTGGAGTTGATCAGAATTCGTTGGTTTTTATTTGAACAAGTTTTCGCTAATACACTTTTTGCTCTATACATTGTCTATCATCAAGCTTTCGATCAAACTAGGAAATTTATCTTTATCAATTGTTTTCCTTATTTCAACAATTTGAGTACCATGAATTTTCCCCTTGTGCTTCATTATGGCATTATTTCGCTATAACACTTTTCTTACCAACTCCTTTCAGTTTTTTCATTAACTACTTCTTTTTAGCAATCATCAAGCATTTTTTACTTTCCAGTATTCATAATTGACACAAAATTTGCAACTGTATACAACAAAGAAGTAACTCGAATAATTTCAACCAAACAAATGGAAGAATGGAATAAATTCAATCATTACATAATAAGGGTTCTCGCAATTATCATACGATTTTCAATTAGTTTGAACTTGTCTCAAAATGTATTTTAATCTGATAGCTTTGGATTGTCGAGTGTATGACGCCTATTATAAAGATATCTTTTAGGAAAAACATAATATCTTCGATTTATAGAGAGGTTTATATTACCGTTGGTTTGATTAAAAAAGCAGAGCATGTCGTTACTGATTGACTGATTGATTTATTAACCTACATTTAAAAGGACTACGATTTAAGATTTTAAAAATTCAACGCTATTGGCACAAACTGAGGGTGAAACGATTATATGAAACTTTGTTATTATTTGGTATTATAAATTTCAAACTCACAATATCGTTATAGTGATAAAAAATAAACAATTTTTCAAAACTAAGGAGTGCAGTAGAATTGGATTTTTTAAGAGCTTACTCAGTATTTAATCTTTTTAAGAAATGCATAGTTCTTCCAAATTAGGTATATAAATACCTTTCACTTTATATTACGATATTGGTCACATAAGTACCTGGCCTGACCTAGAGATGGTGGTAGTTACTTGAAAGATACCACTGTATTAAAAAGTATACAATTTTTACTGCATATGTTTCAAGTTTGAGGAGTCCACGCTGTTTATTATTTGTTTGGCAGCCATCAATAGTGAACGTTTCGAGTGAATTTGTAAATATGGCAAAAATTGATCATTGTTACGTGCTACAATACTTTATTTGAAAGACACTAGCCCAACCAATATAAAAGCCGCACCAGATTCTACTCTAGATGAGATCGCTTCTTCGGTATCAATAGTAAAATAGTGGGTAGCAGAGTTTAAACGAGGCCGTACGAACTGAGAAAACCAGCATCGCAAAGGTCGATGACTTCAGAAATGTTGAAGAAAATCCACAAAGTGGTACTGGATGATCATCGACTGAAAGTGCGCGATCTAGCAGACATAGCAGGCGTTTCAAAAAGTGCGGTACATCGCATATTAATTAAAAATTTGGACATGAGAAAGATGTGCAAGATGAGTGCCGCGTTTCCTGACAATGGAACAAAAACGGCATAATGAAAATGTTTCCATCGACTGTTTGGCAATAATTTGTAGAAAACCGGCTCCAAAGAAGGCAAACACTGTTCTATTTGCAGGCAATGTCATAACATTGGTTTTTTGGGATGCGCGTGGGATAATTTTCATTGACTATTTGGAGAAATAAAAAACCATCAACGGCGTGAATTATGTGAATTTATTTCAACGTTTTAGCGAAGAAATCAAGCAAAAACGGCCGCTTTTGGCTAAGAAGACAGTGTTGTTTCATTAAGACAATTCATCAGCTCACACATCCGTTATTGCAATGGCCAACATTAATGAATTAATGTTTGAATTGCTACCTCATGTGCCATATTCGCCAGAGCAACTCTGGGAAAAGGGTATGGAGCTAAAAGAAGATTACGTTGAAAAATATATATATTTCTTTTTGTTTCTTGAAATTATGTGTTTTTTATTTATTTATTTTAAACTTAATTTGGAGCAGACGGGTCCAGCTGAGTCTACATTATTCCCTATCGCCGGCCATTTTGCTGGAGAACCGGTTCACCAGGTTGCAGGGAAACCGCAGAAAACCTGCAACACCGATGGTCGACGGAAGAGTGTGAGGAGTGGGTGAGGGAAGTCGAATTTTTGGTTTTAGTATCACCAAAAAAGGACATTCCTGGAGTTGTACCTCACAGGGAGGTACTTGGCTTTTTGGGTAAATGCGAAATGGATGCGGTTACCAACGCCACTAGTGACGGTACTAGCGCGTGAGAAGGTGGGAAGGTATTCATTATTGTGGTAGCCAGTTTTCGATTAGGATTTTGTTGTCTATAGAGAAGTCGTATGTGGTTTGGGTTTTTTTCAGGGTAAATTTAAAATCTGAAACAATGAATCTATACAAAATTCTTGTAGTGTATGACAAGTTGTAAAGATGAGAATATGTAACCAGTTGTATTTTCTATTTATAGAATTATACATCAATAAACAAAATATAAACTAAATACAGTACTTATCCTTTTACCAAATCGGTACTCTGAATACAAGCAACAGAATTGTAAAAATTTCATCAGTTAGGTATGTAGTTAGTATACATTTTTATATAAACTTAATAAAAAGCATGAAATGTAGCTTGTAAATTATCTTGTGCTTCATCTGTATAACAGACGTCTCATGATTTATTGGTACTTATTTTAAGAATCGATTGTAAATGTTCGTCTGTGAGCTTTGAGTGATGATTAATTTCCAAATGTGTTTACACCAGGATACAGATACGTGCTACATGTTTTTCCAATATTTGGGTAATTCTTAAATACATAATATGCACTTAAAATGTAGAAATATTAACTTATTTCAAATTTATCTTATTCAATAATGTCATTGTAATGAGTATATAGTTCTCATTCTCTTTTTAACTTTCATATTTTGAAGGAAAATATGGGAAAAGATTTGAGTGACAATAAATTTTATATTTATAGCATTAATTTGAATGTTGTGTAACGTTATGACTAATAATTTGAATTCTGACTAAAACGATCAATCGGATTTTATTTGGTACACCAGTAATTTCACATTCCTTGTCCATTTTATTAACTTTTGAATACCAGTATTCATTACGTGAAACTTAATATGGTTAGTGATAATTACTTTTTTAATCAACCAGTCTTTTATAGACTCATTTTTTCTTTCAGCAGACGGTTTAAAACCTTTTAATATAATGAATTGCCTTCCAAAATATGTGAGTATTGCAAATTTATAAACAGAGAAGGATCCAATTGGTTTCATTAAGTAAGATTATAATTAAATAAAAATTATTTTTTCTCTAAATTGATGACTGACGTCAAAAAAACATGACCCTCGAGTCATGGGGTATTCGAATCACCCCCATGTATGTTTTGCGATTTTTCACGGTTATCAAGTTATGATTTTTTTATAAAGTTTTGAGAATTTTCGACTTGACCATCTTAAAAAATAATCTACAAAAAAAGTATCGGACTTTTCTGATATTTTTTTTGTAACTAGATCGTCATGAATGGTACTATTATACATAAAATAACCAGCTTCGTAATTTTGATAAAAATTATGGAATTGTTGGTCTCAACATAAAAATTTACGTATTTTGAATTATGATCTAAATTTTCAAATTTAAATTAATAATCTAAACAGGTTAGTTAAACAAGTTGGGTGAACGAAGCGAAGTAGTTTAATCAAAAACGCGTGTAGCAGTAAACATAAAGTGAGTACGACTGATTTAACTTGTTTTTTTTTTGGGGGGTTAGCAGAAGAGTCGCCCATTGTTACTGCAGGTAAAAAAAATTTACTCACTTTTACAACCCATAATCCGCAAGCAAGCATCGGGTAGAAATGAATAAATTTAAAACTAAATTAATAAAATCCCCAAATGTTTCAATATTAGCTTTTTGTAGCATTTCTGGTTAGCTAATGAAGTGAGTTAACCTCAGAACTCTTAAAATGACAAAAACATAATTTTTGAGTAAATATCTGATTATTTTGATTTTTCCACTTCGCTGTCTTTGAAGGCTAATTCTGACAAAATTCGACTGTTCGATTCCATGCGCCTTAACCTTCCCAGGTGATTGTTGTGCTTTTGGACGCTTCGGACGTGGTTCACCGACTGCAGTCCACTCAGTTGATGACCGTTTTGATTCCGAAGTAAAGTGATGGATCCATATTTCATCCATTTTCACATATCGATTGAAAAAATATGAATTAAACGTGGTCAAACACTGCTCTAAATCATCAACACTTTGTTGTTTTTGATCGACTGTGAGTAAACGCGGCATCCACTTTGAAAAAAGCTTTCTCATGATCAAATGTTCCTACATAATTATAAACAAACTGCCTTATAATATCTTTATGGAATCGGCTATCTCACGCAATTTTAATTGACGATTAGATATAACCAATTTGTGGAGATTTTTTATGTTTTCTGGAGAATTCACCTCAATTGGACGATTAGAATGTTCATCATCATCGGTGTCTATACGACCACGTTTAAATTCATAAAACCAATTACAAATGGTTCTTTTCTATGAAGCAGAGGCCGGATAATACTTTTAAAACAATTGTCTTTGAAAAGTTGATATTTTATTAAAATGATATGAATTTGACAATGGCAACGCCTATTGTGTGTCACTCACAGGACTTATTTACGTATTGGTAGTTTGACTGAAATAACCTTGTGAATAAATGTTCAATGAGATGGTGCATGTTCATAAATCGTGGATACAATATGCACAATATTGATGGAAACATAGCTCCTCCACACCATTACTGTATTATCAAGTTTACTTATCGAGCATTGCTTAAGCAAGCTATGCTTCAAAATCCGTACCATACATTTATTTTCAACTCGTTTGTACAATATGTTTTGTCAGAAATTGAAATCTGGAATACTGTCGAAATACGCTCCCAAGACCGCTATTACCTCTTTGTGTAATGGATACATGCAGACATATTTTTAGATGCGAAAGCAGCCACTGACTTTCGTAATAGTTCTTGGAGGTGTGAGAGAAGGCATGTAATATTTTGTACTGAGTTTGCATAATTCCTCAGTGTTAACCAATAAAGCAAAATTACACAGATCGTTCTGTAACGCTAGATACCTAGAACTTCTACTAAAACTCAATTTTTTAATTCACACTCTTGAATATTGATATGCCAAACTATTGCTATGTTCTCTGGTGTTAATGCACTTTTTATATTCTTGATTTGAATTGTTTATATTGTATAACGTCAGATCATTCGTTCACTGTTCAAAATGAAGTTGAAGACTCTTCATATATACAATAGTTCGTAAATTTATTTAGGTGCTACATTCTTCAAAACCAAGTTTTTCATTGGACAAAAATACTGTAACAGGTTAAACAACTGAGAGCTTAGGAATTAGCACTGAAATGTTCATGAAATATCCTACGTGTTCATTAAAACGAACCAACTGACGCCAGCTCTGATTGAATTCCAGAACATAGTAAAGAGGCGGTTTCGGTGGGTGGGTGGGTTTCGTGAGTCCTAGATATTGCAATTTTGACGATTAACGAAATCAACTTCGCGTGCCGTGACCACTATCGATCGTTGACTCTTATGTTGGTTTTCATATTCACTATCATTGCTGGATTTACTGCAGCGTGGAATAGCTGAGTTGTTGATTTGCCGAACCATTGACGGATATTTTTCAACTAGGATGTTCCGCGCCGACCTATGCTTCACCTACCCATTATTTTGCGTTGTCTTTGTTTATAGGATTGACTATTTCCAAACTTTTTGTTCATGCGCTCAAGGACCTCGGTGTTGATAACTGTATCGACCTACTTACTTCAAAATAAGGTGATAAACTCACATCTCAAACGCTTTCAAACGTCTGCGTCATATAGTAGCACAGGTAAGACATAGCATCATACCTCATACGTAGATCGTTAGGATCATTAATGCAAAAAATGTTTTTCGGTTTAATAAATCTTGCTCTCGCTTTGGCTATTCTTCCTCGTATATTCACGCTAAAATCCCATTTATAGTTAATTACGTTTCCCAGGTATGTTAATCTTTCTACTTGATCTACGAGGGTTTTTACTTTAGTATTGAGATCTGCGTTAACATAAGAAATTATTGGTTGCCAAACAAGGACTGTACGGCGGATGACCCATAAATTCAATGTTGATTCGATGTTAACTGATGAAATTTGACATAATCACACCAGTTTTGCCATATCGCATTCCTCGTACTTTATTGACCGTAATTTCTTTTCCTGGTACATTTTGTTGTTTACTAATGATCATGTAGTATTTGACTTTCTTTGTATTAAGTTTAGTCTGTAATTTTAGTAGACTGTAACAAGAAGAACTACGAGTCTCTGTATTTCTTCCAATGGGCTGGCGATTAAAAGTGTATCATCAGCGTTGTCGCGGACAAGCTTTTTATTAACAAAGACACCTTCATCAGCTATCTCTAAAAATTCATTGAATATTTATCCCAAGTACAAATTTAAGAATAATGGAGATAGAATGCACCTTTGTGTAACTTTTCTTCTTATTTCAACCTCAGGGGAGTTTTGGTGATCTACGCCAATGCTAGCGGTCTAATGGCAGTAGAGATTAGCAATAATGTGTATATCATCTATGGATGACTTTGTACCATATAACTTCTTGTACATTTTGACGTTACTAATTATATTCTCACTTAAATAATGAGATTTGTTTTCAAAGCACGATCAATTATGTTTTATAAGTGTAGAAATCCATCCTTCATTATTTACAACGGAAACTCTCGTGGCATGTGCAGGGTAAAAAGTTTTGAGTGCTAGATGTTGTTTTACGTTTCCTTTATTGGCCTCGACTTCATCTCCGACTCCAACTTAGAACTTTAATGATTTAACAGTAATTGAATGAGGTTATATTTTCATTTCGCACCATATTTAATTTGGGGAGAACATAAGAACAGTGATTAGAGAAATGTAAAATTTATTCAGCAAGCCAGAATTACTTGGTATTACTTGAATAAGAGTTTACTTAGAAATATTAAATTTCTAATTAGTATAAATTTACTGACAAAGCTCAATTTATCAGTGACGATTTAAAGAGCGTTGCAATATTTAATAGAAGGATTTGAAGAATTTTTTGAGATAGGCTATGTCATTCTATTATTTATAGATGCTGCTATAAATATATATTTTATAGAAATTGAGTTGATCCAGTTTTTTCAAGCTATTCAAATGAGTTTAGAAATAAAAAAACTGATAAATTAAATCAATTACTGAGCAGTTGGCACTGTTTATTAACAAAATATTAAAACACAAAAAAGTACCTGAAGAATGGAAAAAAGGTGACAGAAAAGAACCGGAAAACTATAGAGGAATCAATCTTTTAAACACCACTCTAAAAATGACAACCAAAATTATATTCCAACTAATAAATCAAAGAATATCTTTTCAGGGCGAACAACAAGGTTTTAGAAGTGGGAGATCATGTACAGACGTAGTATTTATGACTAGATAAATCACAGAGAAAGCTCTAGAATATAATCGACCGGCGTTCATTTGCTTAATTGACTTGACAAAAGCCTTTCTCAGAGTTAGATTAAAAGACGTGGTTCACCTATTATACAATAGACAAATACCGTTAGACATCATCAAAACAATTGAAGACATATATAAGGACAACAAAATACAGGCTAGAATAGACGGACAACTTACAGAGGAAATAAACATAGGCACGGGTATAAGACAGGGAGATTCCTCAAGCCACCTACTTTTTAATCTCATAATTGATGAAATAATAAAGGCAGTGAAAAGGAGGAAAGGCTATAAGATAGATGATGCTATCCTCATAGTAGAAAGTGAAGACGACCCACAACTTCACAAATCACCCTGTAAATTAATGAAGAAGAAGAGTTGACAGTTTGTGATAGCGTCATGATATGCCTATTCTGTATGCAAGAGGAAACTATGAAAATGACAACAATTTAATGTTTTATGTTTGATAATTGACATTTTTATGAAATTATATTAATTAACAACCGTATAATTATTACCCACGAAGCTGAAATCGTATTACAACTTTTCAAAGAATATAATTCAAAATAGATCTACAAGCTCCCATTAGTCTCATGACTTAACTTGAAAAGAGAATTGAATTAAATCGGGAACGGCTAAGGTGTGAAATATTTCAATATAAGACTACTTTTCTTATTAGATATGTATAATCTGCCGTTAATAATTCAACTGACTTCATGGATATAACTTTTTGAATTCGTCGCTTCATAGCCTTCTGATTGGCGTTGTGAAAATGCATGTAACTTGATCGAGGTGGATACTATAGTGAATATTCAATTCACTTTTCAGTATGGAATATTAATTTCAGAATGTAGATAACAAGAAAAAATGATATTTTTGTGCCATTAACCTATCCGTTAAACTTTTAACGTCACAATATCTTCATTTTTTCCTCTGTTGGACAAGAGATTTCTTGTAGCGATTACCGCTAATTTAAAAATGTCCTGAGGTGTACAAGACATACCTTCGAAAGATAATGTTTCTTATGTTCACAGAGATAAAAATGATCCCTAATAACTCAGAAATCAACTAATAGTATATCAAAAAATACAGTGACAAATGAATTTACAATTTGCTGAATTTGAATAGGTCTTATTCCATTGAATTGTCATTATTAATAAATTTTATATAGTAGTACAAGGTATTACTTGACAACTATTATATGATAAATAATCAGATAAATTGCCCAGAAAATAATTTTAGAATATTCTTTAGGTAAATCAAAAAAATAATTGCTTGTAAATAAATTATGGGAACTAAAATATTTTTCAAACGTCACTGATAGTCCGGTCAAATTAGAACAAAAAATAAGAGTGAAGTCATATAAATTTACCACCAAACTGAAAATCAGTAAATTTATTCAAAAGATAATCAAAAATAAAATTTGAAAGTTCGCCATCATTCGCGTGCATGGAAAAAATTTCAAGGTCATAGCTCAAAAAAATGAGCTCGCAATTTTTAGCAAAACAGTAAAGTTTATTACAAAAATACCTGAGACAAAAATTGTAGGCCATAAAATTATCTACAAAAGACGTATCAATACTATTTTTCCTACGAGTCACCGTTTCTGAGAAACATTGTAATCATCATAATATACAGAGTGCGCCATGTATATACATCTCTAGAATTGTAATATATGCTAAAATATTTTTCTATCAGTCATTGTAACTTATACTCAAAATACAAAATATAAATATGTTATAATTACGAGAATCTGAGGTAAAATGAGACCCAGTCCCTTAATTTATACGCCATTGATTATAGAAACATCAATAGAGCAATTCAATTGACTAATACAATTATTGTTGTTGGTGAAGATGTAGACTTACTCGTTTCACTCACTCTTACTGCTCGAACTCCAACTAAGAAAACTATTTTCTTCTTGAAACCAGGAAAAGCTCAACATTAATCGGAAGAATATTCATCAAAAAGTTTAACTACTTTTACAAAGTGTCAAAATCATGTACTAATTTTTACACGCAATAATTGGCTGTGACGCAACATCTGCATTTTATAGGAGGGGTAAAATAACAGTTTTCAAAATGTTTGAGAAACAAGATCTGGTTCAATGTACTGAATTTTTCAAAAACAATAATTCAACTTGACAAGAGTTATTACCAACACTATTCCCTGTCTTCTTTCTCTGTATGAGCTCCTAAAAAAACGATCTGCTTATATAAGTATGTTCGATAGGCTTGTTTTCCTCCAACCTCATTTGCTGTTCATCAACATCTTTTTAGGGTTCAAGTTCAAGTGTGGCTTGATTATCAACAGGACCCTACCGACTGGGTTTGGATGTTGGTCAACAGTACATAGAACCCGTTCAAACTTACTCCCACCTGCGCTGGAAAAACTGCTGAGTACAATTTTTTGCAACTGCAAAAAGGAGTGCAGTACTAAATGTGGTTGCAAAAAATCAGACTGTTTTGTTCTCTTGCATGCACACCTTGTCAATGCCGGTCGTGCTCTAATATTGAATCCCCAACGTGGGGGATCCATTTGATTCCAACGAGGCGGCATGCGACATCGCTATTGGAGCAATTTACATCCACTCAGAATGAAGATGAAGATGAAGAAGAAGAAAAAGAAGAATAACACGAGCAATAGTTTCAAATTAAACATCACAACAGACCGGTGGGATAAACCTACTGAGGAAACCAAGTTAAAAAAATTGTGAGCGTTTAGTTTTGAATTAATATATGAATTTTTAGAATGATAATATTATGTGGAGTAAATTATCTGGAGATTCTTATTGTATCAGCATAAAATGGTACTTATAGTCTTTTTATTTTGCGTTATTAAATATAATTTATGGATTTCCTTCGCATAGTATTATTTAAATAATGTTTTCCCATGTAGAAAAGCGATAATTAATGACTAGCAATGATTTTTATTCAAGTTACAGTGAAAATAATAATAGTGGTAAATTGGGAGTCATGATTTTTAGATTTAGATTTTTATAAAAAATTTCGTCATACTTCCTGTTTTTTATTATTTATTATTTTTTTATTCTTGTGATCTAATTGCAACGATATATAAAAGCCGTAAATTAAATATTCATTTACTGAAATGTCCATTAAAGTTACCTTAGAAAGTAGTGGTAATGGTAAAAACATTTATAACAGCTAATATCAATGCTATGTATCCATATTAGTTAATTAACCATTAATTTTGCTACCATCAATTGAAATTTTTATTGAACATGGTTGTTAATTAAATTTATTTTGCTATTAGAAAATAGTAAATTTAATTTCTAGCTGATGCCATCATATCGAAACTAGACATTCCAAATCTGAACAAATTGAATTGTTAATGCTTGAAAATTATTAGTAGTTCTGATAAAACCAATACTTTTATTTGAAAGTATTGAAATTCGAAGACGAAGAAGCATCCAAAACTCTCAGTATAACTGAAGTAATACGAGTATTATTTTGTCTCTCAGAAAATCCTAAGTTTGAGAAAATGTAATTTTTAAAGCTCAAACCTCTCTTCATCATCTACCGTTAGAGAGCGTTCATGGAAGCTGGAACCGTACAAATATTTACGAAAGCATTTCTTATAATAAAAATGTTTTGAGTAATCTTCTGAGGCAGATGTCAAATAATTTGTAATGTAGTATGTGTTTACGTTTGTTATTAATGTGAGCAGAACATCCTAATTCTACCTCCAGTTGTTTGTAATAAGAAAAGTAATGAATGTAGGTTAGATTAATATCTTTCCTTATTCAAACAAACTATTTATAACCATTACAGTAAATTCGATTTTCAAAAAATTGGCAATTACGAGTATTATAAATATGTATGTCGTGTCATGTCACGTAATCACTATAGTCACTATAGTTTATCTATATACTCATCAAATTTATAAACAATGACCGGAATAGCTTTCAAATCAATTGACAACTTCTCATATAGAACAGGTCGAGTAATTATAAGTTATATAAAAAATTAGGAATGATACACAGTGAATTAACTTGGAGTGACTTCTCAATAGTGTTGAACAAAAATATGAAAATTTGTTTTGTCAACTCATTACTCACAAAAAACTTTAAAAAGAATAACTTACACACAAATGAAAATTTGCAGTATACGTTCCAACATAATATAGAGAGTGTAAAAAGGAAAACGTACCTTTTTACCTTTCTGATTCGGTTTACCGATATTGCAAAATATGTTAGAATACTCTTGGGATAAATTATCTCATAAAAATAAGACCATTTGGTCAATCCAACGAGCTATCAACAATTGTGCTTTTTTCTTCCAATTAATTCAAAATGTTCGGTTTAAAAACTGCATCCTAAAACACTTTAGATATCAGTGGAATAAATGTATTTTCTAGATGATCTAGATAGAGTCCTCCAATCATATTTTCGATAAAAAATATATATCAGTCATTGTTATTCTCGCAACCGTTCGACCAATATTTTTGTGATATCTATTTTGAATTGATTATATCCAATTTGGAGTTTTGTTAGACCAATACCTGGTATTTTACTGATAAACATGCTTGTTCATATGAATCATCAACATATCAAAACCCTATAAATGAACTTATTATTTGAATTTTCAAATAATGAATTTTAAATTTAGTTGATCAAAATTCAATGGTGAGCGTAAAAAATGTTGCAAGACAACCAAATACGTCTTCTTCAAGTACTTGGAGAATACTTAAGTCCAAGAGCTCTTGCCGGACGACTGGTTAGAGTGGAACACTATAAGAAAGGACAGCCCTCAATCTAAATTTTTTCAAATGTATTCGTTTCACGGACGAAGCCACTTTTATGCGACAAGCTATGTTTAACTCCCATAATGCACACCACTGATGTGTCAAAGGTGTATCACATTGACAAAACTCATTTACAACAACAACAAGTTAATGTTTGGGTTGCAACTTTAGGTAACACATTCTACCTGGAAATTTGAATGGTGATATATGCCTCGATTTTTTATGCACGTTGGAGCTCCCCCGCAGGTTGATAGAATGTGTCGTAATTGGTTGAGTAACCATTCATTGGCTTCCCCGGTCAAGCGATCATACTGACTCCCAACCGTTTAGAAGATTAATAGATTCTGTAGAAAAAAAGGATAGACTTGTGGTGTATTCGTGAAAACAGAGGACATTTTAAATACTTACTTTAATTGAATTCTATTTTATGTTGTATGAGAGTCAGACAAATTCATTGGATGTATCAACTTTCGTATAAAATTTCAATACAGTAGTTGCGACAAAATTGTGAAAAATGTGTATAAATTTTTTTACAAAGCAAATCCCAAATATTTTCCAGTTTTCCATATATCCTAATATATCCACTATATAGTCCTTATTTTCACCGTCTACCTTGTACGATTGAGAGCTTACTATACAAAATTTCAATTAGAGAACTTTGTAGAGTGAATAAAAAAACGGTTGTCAATGTCACCACTCACGTTGCATACTCCATATATTTCACGGTTAATTTAGAAGACAATACTTTCACTAATTAAGGTTGTACTATGAATAATTAATAAATTCAGAATGTCTAGTTTTGAAATAGAACCTAATTATAAATTTGACTCAACAGATAATGAATTTTTTAAGGATGCAATAGAGCTGATACTACTATTATAGTGTGTCCAAGCTGAGTATGGCACATAGTTCCGTTTTAAATGCGCAGAGGTTTGTTTAGGCTAGTAGAATAGCAGCTGGTTAAGAGTCGTCATTGCATTTAACTGCGTCGGTTAGTATTATTAAGTTCTCATATCAATCAAGACCAAAATAGGTAGAAAGTCAACTTGTCATCAGTTTTAAAACTAATTGTCAATCAGAAGTTGTTATTGTTGGATCATATATCATAATGTGATGGTAGGGGAAATATAAACTAAGCATGTTCAAAACCAAGGCTTAGGAAAAAAAATACTACGTTAAATGAGAAATTAAACTAACCGGAGAGGTACAAGAAATAGATAAATATACTAGCTGTTAAATATAAACTTCTTTAATTATCTGCTCACTATCCTGAATAAAATCCCATAGAGGGAATATGAGCTATCGTGAAAAATGGGTTATAACCAGAAAATCGAAGGTTGTAGAACGGTCATATAACGAATGATTTAATATTTGTAAACAAGTCAAGAAACTCAAATTGAAAAAAAAAACATGTTTTAGATAATTTGAAGTTCGCTATATATACAAGATCATAAGATGAACATTGGTCCATTAAAGAAGAAAAAACAAAAACTTTTTCTGATCCGGATGTGGTTAATAAGCTCAAGATTACGTTTGAACTCAGTGGTCCGAAATCTTACCATTGTAAATGATGGTGCAGAATCTCCGTAAATAGTGTTTAACCCTTCTTTCATGTACGTAAGATTATTGCCAAAGTAGGATACAACAATGGGCCCAGTTTAGGTCCAGACTTGAGTTAAGTATGTACATCTCTGCTCCTATCTTGAAAGTTACTATTGGCTTAGACTTGGTGGAACTCTGGGATGATAACAATGTACCTCACTTGGTTTGCAAGCCTTGACCAGGCCTGTTTGCCTATATAAACCCAAGACTGGTCTGCAGCCCTAGGCCAGGCTGGCTGCTTGTAATAATTAATTTTTAATATACTGTTAATAAAATTATAGTTTTATGACATATTTCTATTAATGCACTCTACTAATTAATGTTCATAAACATATCAGTAAAATAATTAAACATAAAAAGAAATGATACTATTTTTTATTGCCTTTTACGCATAAAAGAATTTTATTCATAAAAAATGATTACTTTTGATCTTAAGATATCTATTATGGATAAGATATTAGAACAAACAAACTTTACATTATTAGTTATTCAGACTGACTGACTATATGATGGCTGCGGTCGGGTTAGTTACAATTCAGCCAGGCTTGGGTACCTTTCAAATATTCAATATTAGCTCGTCAGTCAATTTATATTTATATATCTGAACATAATCTTTAAGTTGAGGTCTGAAAGTTTTGAGACAACCTGTTTTTAATATATTACACCTCCCCGCATAAATTTACAGGTATCTGCACCATCCTTAGCTTGGGCATACTTTAAAATATAAAATTCCAACTTAATTTAAAATATGTATATAATGTTAATAAACAAACATTTCTACTCATTGTTTTTCTAAAGTCAAGACCTGAAAAGATTTGATGAATCAAACGGAAATATTTAGTTTTTTACATTATATTCATTGTTGATATTATTGTCCTTCCTAGTATGTAGTTTCGAATGGTATTGCGGGCTGAGAACTTAAAATAAAACTGTCCAAGAGTTTTTTAAATGCCAAAGTTTCGATCTCTCATTTTTATCAAAGCTAGAAATATAAGGTAAACGTTGATCAAGATAACTGGTAAACAAAAACTGTGAACTAATCAGATAGTGTAGCAAAATAAATATTGATACATGTATATATAAAAGAATAGGACACTAATATAGTTTTTCCAATATTCAGTGTATCCTATTCATTTATATTTACATGTATAGATATTTATTTTGTTACACTATCTGATTATTGTTTTACTTCTAAATTCACAATTTTTGTTTACTTGTTATCTCCATCAACGTTTGAGTTATAATGTACAATATATTTTTAGTTTTGATAAAGATCAAATGAAAGATCGAAACGTTGGCATTTAAAAAACTCTTGGACAGTTTGATTTTGAGTCTTCAACCCGTAACACCATTCGAAATTCAGTTTATTCACCAATATTGGTTGTAATATCAAAGTCAATACTTTTGTGACACAATAATTACGTTTAGTCTTGCTATCAACTCAATTTCATTTTTATGAATTGAGATTTGGTTGAATTGTATCTACTGAATTAGGATTTAGATACAATTATTTATTTCTTTACCATTCCCACCACTTAATGATAGTGAGACAATCATATCTGCATTTATCATTTATAAAATGGTTTATTATCAAACTATTTGTGTAGGCGAAAGAACAAATGATACATAGCACTTTGATACATAAGTATGAGCAATGAACCTCATTTAACACGATGCTTTTCAGAAAACAACATTATTTTCATTATCTTCTAGGATTCATAGTAACATTTTTTGGTGGGTAGGGCTGAAAGTTAAGAAGTACTAAAATCATAGGGCGCTTTTAAGCAGAAGAATACCCCAATTCCAAATGAACGACATAAGTGATTTTAAAACTGGGAGGAAAAGTATTTTCCTGTTGTGACAAATTCCAATGAAAATATATTGTTACGAACTCGTCCACGACATGGATCGTGGAGCCGGTCCTATTCGGTTATAGTCTGAAATTTGTCAATACGCTGGTTCGCGCAATTCGTTTGAAGTTTGTTTGTATATATATTTTTATCATAACGGCAATTTGTTAATATTGTCTTTTTTAACCAGTTTCTAGGAAGGCCTTTTTTATTCGTTTGTTCGTCTATTCACTTTATAGAATTCTAGAAATTACTTCATAAGAAATTCAAGCTTATTAATTATTATGTAAGTCAGTTAAGTCTAGGGTTTGAATAAATACAGTAAGTAAAAGACAGTGTGTATAAATATAATCCTCCGTTAAAAATCGTTCAAATAAATTAGGAAATAAGAAAAAAAAGAATAATATCTTATCTATAACTAATATATAATCTATGAGTTACTAAGAAAATATTGGCAAGTAATGACAGTTCTAATTCATGTCAATTGATTGATATTAACAATTCTATGGAATAATATTATGCAATGTCACGTCAAAAGTCCGCTAATGATGAACAAATTGGTATGTTTCTCAAACAGGAAGATTTTTAACTTTACGGCCATTTACTTCGTCAATAGTAGGCAACTATTTGTGTCAGCGGGGGTGGTGATATCACAGCTGTGAAGGGTAGCATTAAACCGCAGTTGCCAAAGGTTACATCAACGACAATATAAATAACAAATTAGAATGAGAATATATAACTACCACATGAGGTACTACTTATATAATACGGGTAAAAGAAATCCACCAGTAAGTTTTGATGATTCTAGTGATATTACCATTAATTATAGTTATCATGTTAATAATGATATCTAATGAAATATATGTATGTATGTAGATATTGGGGTACCATATAAACTGCTACTCAAAGTATCTGTTGTGTCCCCCTTTCTTGATGCGATATTGGGAACCTCTTCGTCTTATATTTTATACATTTCCAGGTGTAGAGCTTTGGAGTTCCGTAGCTTCTCACACTTCAAGAGAATGTGGATAGAGGTTTTGTCCTCTCTGCAACAAAATCTGCATGCTGGACTTTAGGTATATATGGAGTCGACAGTGCCCCGATAGCTCTCCTGTTTTTACTTAGGTTGAATCACTCAGCAGATCTTCTTTAGTTATAGTTTCCCAGGAGAGTCTTAGGCCCTGTAGATTGTCCCAATAATTTATTTTGCTTCTTTATACTATTTGTAGCTACTACCACAGAAGGCTTCAAGTCTCTTGAAGGGTTTGTCTGCCCCCGCTTCAACGAGCTTATCAGCTATTTCATTTCCCTTAGCTCCGGTATGTCCCGGAAACCATAGTAGGGTAACTTTATTATTCTTGCCTAGCTTGTTGTTGTTCTAGGCAATCCTAAACGAGTTTGGATTTCATAATATTGGAGCTTGAAACTCTAATGTTTACTTAGCTGTCGAACAGGATGATGATCTCTGCTTGAGATAGTTCCTCTCTGGATTGAACTGGCCACATTTTTCATTTGCATAAATTTCTGCTTTAAAAATGCTTGGTGTGTTGCCCAGATTTTCAGAGTGTTTGGTTCTGGGCCTGTACACTCCTACACTAGTTCTGTCTGTTGCTTCAGATCTATCCGTATACAATTGATTGGCACTTCTATTCATCCATGTATGGTGTTTTGATACCACTCACTTTTACAATTTAGCATTGATAATTGAAACTTGAATCAGTCGACTAAAAATCGAATTTTTATTCTCATATGGCTTTACTTGGTCTATTTAAATAAATTTAGGCAATTTAAAAAATAACAGCTTTAAAATTAGCGAGATTAGAATTAAAATAATGATACTCCGTAAGCAGCACTCAATTTATAATAAAGTAAGTCGCGCTGCTTTCTTTGAAACAAGGTACCTATTATTATAATCAAACATCCCCTTATTAAACTAACTAATTCAGGTGACCGTGACCGTATGATACTCGAGTTGTAATCTCATTACGCACGTTACTTACAATTCTTGTTTCGTAATATACTAGTATAGTATAACTAATGAAAGAGTTCAATGTTTTAGTATTAGCTTATGACTATTCCCAAATTCAAATATTTGAGTATTAACTATACCATACAGTAATTAAATTTGTTGATAAAATAACTCTAAATCCAACGCTTGACTTGGCAGCAGTAACCACAAAGTTAGTGAGTTAATAGATAACAAATATTAGTCTAGGAGCTATCATTGCAAATAGTCATGCCAGTTGAAATGTTTTTTATCAATTGTTGACATAATATTGTACCGGAAAAATCGTCTGTTACTTTGTAATGGGGTGATTATGCGTCAGCAGCTTACATGAATCAGCTGAGTCTGTAATACTAGAAAGATCCGCTCACAGAGTAAATATAAAAATATTTCAAGAAAACGTTATGTTTTCATGTTTTATTTGTAGTATGAAAATGTTGTATGAAAAGTAACTCGAGAAAGGTAAGCTAATTCTCGATTAAATCTCCATTATCTTTAATATTATCTTAACGATTCTTTTCGGTATTATCTGTGAATGATCTTGTTAATTGCCAACATTAGACTATTAGAAAAATACACGATAAAGTGAAGTGTCACCTACAATAATTATGTGCCGGAAATATCCTCGCTACTATCCGTTATGTTAGAAGTAGATGTAGGCAATTCGTGCTTGGTCTTCCTCAAATAATTCGAAAATATATTTGTCATCTATTTCTTCCGAACTCCAGTCAGGGGGATGAAGTGAATAGTAAGTGATGATGTAGCTCAGATTTGCAAAGTGAAAAGAATGACGTAGATACGGTTTTTCTTCCACAGCATTTTATCCTTATCATATCCTTTAGGTATATGCCGAATTGTTAATAATACTTCTAATGATATTTTTCGAAAGCATTAACCACGTTTCAACACTAAATTATATCTCCAATATGGATATACTTTTGAGATGTTTCGTCAGTAAAGGGTATTAATATCCTTTACTTACTTTTTTACCACCAAACCATGTACGGTACTGATCTTGTACTACAAAAAGGCAAATATATAGGTACACGCAGATGTATGCCTTGTTCAAGCACCTGGAGTATCTAGCTCGAAATATGTGTTAAAAATACATAACGTAGTATAGCAATGCTGTAAGATTTTTTATATCTCCAATATGTTAGCCTACTGCTATAAAATCAGCCAATTGTTTTGTCTGTAATTTTAAATATTTAAACAATTACGTAGTTTAATTTTATTCGGCATACTATGACTTTGTTCCTAAGTGGGAAGCCTGATCACGTATTGTTCTCCAAGACATACCTCATTCGAGGAGCTCATAATATAATATAAATAAATAATCTGTGTATTTAAATATTCTCTCTCGAGCGTTATTTAAAAATAACTAACTCGAGGCCTATAGACAGCTTCTTCTTCGTAATATATATTCGCTTTCTTCTAATAGCTTGGATTCTATAACTGACGGAAGGGTCTAGTGCGGGAGAACAATAAATAGTTTAATAATTCCCAGGCAGTTCGATTTGTTACGTAGTTTGACCTGAGAGTGTGAACGTTAAGCAGTTACTGTCTATCGGTGGTGCTTCAGCTGAATCTGAGATCTATCGGAAAAGGTAACAATAGATCGGCATTAAATCCCTATCTAAATTGCAAAGCATCTCCCGGACTATATCTTGTGCCCTAATCTTTTGCTAACGCAATTCCCGTAATAAAGTTATTCTCGCATCTTAACCAAACTTAATTGGCAAAGTTCTAAATAAGTGCAGCTGCAGCCAGCGTTTTTAAAAAAGTTATTGAATGCTGATATTCAGTTCACAAGATTTGTTACCCTGTTACCATGAGAATATCTGAAGAAAAGTGATTTTTTTAAATCGTGAACGGATAATTCTATGAATTTGTTTTCCACAAGCTATACATCATTTACCAAAAAACTTCACTCTATTTTGATTGAGTTCCATGAAGAACTGATTTCGAATTTCAATATAATTAAAATTTGCTCAATCTAATTACGGATTGGAATTGAAATTATAAGGTATGGCGTTTTAAACTGTATGTGGAATAATTAGGCAACGAACCGCTTCCTCCCGAACTGAGATATATTCATGATATAAAAGAATTTAAAAGGAAAAGGTATGGAAGAAACAATGCTGTTTGGTCTACGTAGTTTGAAAAGTTAAACTAGAAATACAATTGGCGATGATAATTATAATGAGTGAAGGATGAAATTTATATTCCAAGAGTAAAAAATTGTTTTTAACTTGAAAAAGAACATTTTTTGTGAAATAGTTGATGTAATTGAGGTGGCATAAAGTAAAAGTTGATAAAAATTGTTTAATTTAGTATAATTTAGTTCTTAATTTAGATTAAAATAGTTTGAATATCCAAATTATCAGAAATAGTCCAAACTCAGTAAGTTGTATTCAAAGAACAATTTGCAATAGAAGTTTGTGCTGGGACTTGTTCAAGAGGTGTTAGTCTAAACCTAAAACTTCAATATGTGTTAATTCAATATACTGTATACTAATATTATGAGGATTAGCTTATTCGATCCGGAATTATGACTGGATCATTGTGTGTAAAAAAATATTTCATGAGTTGTGAACAATTTACATCTTAAAAAATAATGTTTGGTTTTTCGCTTGAAGCGAATAAAATGTCTTCGAATTTTTAGAAAGAGATAATTTGAAAGAAGAAATGTACTAGTAAAAAAATGCTATTATTAGTTTGTACCAAAGCGTGTATGTCAATTTAAAATGATATTTTTTAAAGGAATTTCATGAAAAATCAATTTTATATTTTCAAAACTTTTATGACTTGTTTTGTAAGTATACAAAAAGAGCACATGAAGAAAAAATTTAGGACAATTTAAACATTAAACATAATTATCGAAGATTTCCAAATTTAAATGAAGTACTTTGCAAAATTTGTTTCAATTGATGTATTTAAAATTAGCGTGAAATTAGAATTGTAAATTATGAGGGTGTGGTTCCGGAAAACAATTTTTCTTTTTAGAAAACACTTTTTTTAGAATGTATTTTATTATTTATAACTTTTGAAAATTTTTATGAGCTAACTCACTTTTTATGCACAAATAAAATATCATTCCAAATCGAGTGAGCTAAACCACATAATTTTCAAAATAATATGTCAAAATAATATGTTAACACCAAATTGAGCTTGTAGACTAGACTATAAGGCCATATTCTCTTGTTCATTATATTTTGCTGTGCCCACAAAAACCTATTGCATGGTAGTTGTTATATCCAGAATTTTAAAATGGCTTCGATAGGGTCGTGAACGCGGTTCACAATCTTGTTGGTAGATCTCATTCGGAACATGAATAAAAAGGTCAATTTTCCTTTCTTTTTTATTCCTATAAAACTAAAAAGGAAAAAAATAGAGAGAATACATAAACTCTATGGTCTTAGTGTAGTCTTCAAATACCTATTTGTTTATTCTCTGTTATATCTTAAATCTTTTATTAATAATATATATAAGAGAATATATATAGAAAATAACTATAACTATAAAGTTGTAGCAATTATTCATTAGAGGAACATACCAGAAGTGTAATCCAGTCTTCCCAGTTTATTATATACAACGAATTAGAAAACAAGAGAGAGCTTTGAAACTATTCGTAAATTATAAAGCAAATATTTCTCCATAATATGATGCTAAGTAGCCCCAAAGTTCATGCAGATATGATTGCTCTATACTATATTTATTTTGCGTTATTTACACAATGGACTAAAAGTAAAAAGAGAGAGTTAAATAACTGAGCTTAGATACAGCATAAAGTTAAAAAGTTAGTAATATAATATATTCACTCACCAGTCTAGTTTGACGTTTGAATACAGCGTGACAGCCATGATAATGTGGTAGTAAATTGACTATATCAGTCCTGAAACCAATCAAAAATAAATATCTTTAGATCCAAGTTTAAAAAAGTTAAAAATTTATTTCAATAGGTATAGGCTTCCAAAGATATATTATAAAAAGGATATGTTAAGATGTGAAAATGGGTAGGTGGAAAGTTAGTAACATACAAATAAAGCTTACAGTAATATATATATATATATATATATATATATATATATATATATATATATATATATATATATATATATTCATTGGTAGCCTTGAATTGAATCCAATATATTTGTTTTGACAATGATATTCATTGAATGCGGTTCAGATTCCTGTACTTATATTCAGTGACCAGAGGTTGCCATAAAACACACGAAATTCGATTTAACCTCCATCTGAGCAAATTTATGTTACACAAAGTAAGTAGTATCTTCTGGATTATAATATTAATTCATACAGCAAGTTTGAGGGAATTTTGATTATATTTGTGATTTGAAGAATATGAGATCTTCTCGCAAAAATATATCACCATAAACTTGTTGGTATTTAGGCGTCTAATTGTGGAAAGAATTCAAGAAAATTTCACCAGTTGAATTTTCAGGTTCAATAATATTATTGTGGTGAATAGAAGCTCTTTGGTACAATACCAATTGTGACCTGTTTACCATCCTCCAATATTTTCTTGATTCCAGTAGCGATTATTGTGCTTGCCAACATTGTCGACGTCTAATCTAATCTTATGAGAAAAGCCAACCTCTATCAAAATTATATATTTCCTGACATCAGTGTAGGGAGTAAAGCCGTACTCTTCCTCTCTAAAAGGAAAAGTAAAAGTGATGTCATGGAATGGCTACGCTACACCCTATAATAGATTAGTTACGTTGCTATAGATGCTATAGAGCAGAAAAATGTATATTTTTGCAAAAATTACTAAAAAAATTGTAGAATATTTAAAACTGCCTAATGCCATAAATTATTCCGGGTATAGTTTCGAAAAAACCTCGTGCAGCCAAAAACTTAACATTTAGAACCAAATTATCGTATTGTCACTGAAGTTAATGAAATTAATAGTATTCAGCCAAGTATGAGTACTTCCGGGAGAATTCTAGCTGAATAAAAATTATGATAATGAAAATATCACGAAAATCGCGTAGGCTCCAGCTTTCACTTCTAGGAGTATTCAAATGCCCAAAATAACACGTCTAACATTAGTATAAATAATTACTCTACCACAATTTAACAATTTGTTGGAATACGAGAATGAAAACAACGTGCCTGTAGGTTATACTGTACTGTACTGTAGTTCTTGGTTTCAGTTATTAATAAATTTCGTTTGTTGGTTACTTGAAGAAGGCAAAAATAATATGTAGAACATGGAGTAAAGTGCCTTTTCCTATCTTGAATGAAACGTCGGATCGTCGGACAAAAACGTAGGATTTAGTGCATAGAGTTAGTGTATAGTCTGATTATTATTTCAAATTTTTTAACACTATACATTTCAAATAAGGATGCCACCAGCCAGTGTTCACTGGTTATGCTCGCAATCGAAACCATCATCAGCCCCCGTTGACAGTGAATGGAGACTGCTCCTTCGTTATCAACAATAAAATATTGGGTAGTAGAGTTTAAACGAGACCGTAGGACCTACCAAGATCAGCCTCGCTGTGGTCGACCAAATGAGGTGACGACACCAGAAATATTGAAGAAAATCCACAAAGCGGTACTGGATGATCGTCGACTGAAAGTGCGCGAGCTAACCGAAATAGTAGATATTACAAAAAGTGCGGTACATCGCATATTAACTGAAAATTTGGATATGAGAAAGCTGTGCGCAAGATGGGTGCTGTGTTTGCTCACAATGGAGCAAAAACAGCGTCTTGAAAATTTTTCCATCGAGTCTTTGACAATGTTTCACAGAAATAAAGCCGAATTTTTGCGCCGTTTCATAACAATGAATAAATCGTGGGCCTATCACTTCACACCCGAAAGAAAAGAACAATAAAAACAATGGACTTAAAACGGAGAACCGGCTCCTAAGAAGGCAGAGACTATTACTTCTTCAGAAAAGGTCATGGCATCGATTTTTTGGGAAGCGCCAGGGATTATTTTCATTGAATATCTCGAGAACGGAGAAACTATCAACGGCGAGTATTATGCCGATTTATTGCAATATTTGAGCAAAGGAATCAAGCAAAAACGGCCGTATTTGACTAAGAAGAAAGTGTTATTTCATCAAAACAATGCATCAGCTCAGATATCCGTTATTGCTATGGCCAAAATTAATGAAATAAAGTTTGAATTGCTACCTCATGTACCCTATTCGCCAGACATAGATCCCTCGGAATATTTTCTGGTTCCAGGTTTGAAAAAATGGCTGGGTGATCAAAGATTTTCCAACAATGAAGAGGAGATGTCGGCAATGTCGATGTCGGTAATGGTAACTTTGAGGAGCTTCACGATTCTTAGGAGATTACTTTGAAAAATAAATATATTTTTGTTCGAAATTTTGGTGTTTTCTTTGTTGGGCCAAGTACTTCTGGGACCATCCTCGTATTCGAAAGCTTAAAAATTAATTTTACAGCATGCTTAGAACGCTCATAATCTAGCAAAGACAATACGATCATTACTCTTACCCCCCAGAACCTGCTAAGGTCAATAGAAATTATGAACTGATTATAAGTATAAGTACGGCGCACATATAACAATTATCCGCTTGGCGACATGGCTTAATCACTTCTGTTTAACGATCGGTCCCACTAAGTGTATTACAATAGTAATCACCTTTTGTTTCCCATAAATTCAGAAAACGTTTTGAATTTGCCATGAATTGCTTTGTAATTGCTAGAATAGAATATAACATACAAAACATACAAAAACCACTCGAGCTGCGCTCTTATGATTTTTCGCAGATTACGACTCGATACTTGTAAAATAATCGAAGTTCTTTGGATATTATGACTGAATATTTACCCGCGCTCCAGGGGGTTGAAATATTTTATTGAATTTTGTCCACACTGGCATAGACATCATAATAATTGAATCAGTATTATCTCAAATATCAAAAAAAAACAATTTGAAAATATTTCAATATTTAGTCGACCCGAACTTCTTTGCCTTTACTATGAAGTTAAATGTTGAGTTGACCGCCCACAACCCAAATATAAACTATGATGTTGAGTAAACACTGAGATCAAACGTCTTTATTTACACAGGCCGACTTTGGAAGTTGCGTTCAGTATAGTAAACCCAATATTTGTCGATCAATTGTATGTTTTATTATCGTAAAACCTAATATTATATCATTTGTGGGTTTCTACATTACAAACATACATACAAACATTCAGAAATAGATGTAAGTGTGATTTGATGTTTAACGAGGCAATTCAGAGAAATATTAAGAAGAGATGCGTGAAATAAAAAAAGGTCACATCATTAAACTAGCAAATTTGTGGGCTGGCAGTTGGCAAGTACTCCTACTGCGTCAGTGCAAAGAGTACGGCATCCACTGCAGACTCTAATTGCTACGTTTCTGCGTATAGATTGCAGTTTTTCATACTCTTAACTATTCACTAATATTTACATACACACTCAACAACTAATTTATTTAAATACACCGGTTAGTTCACTTTTGTATTCAATTGTCACTGTTCCGATGTATTTACTATGTCATCAAATTGTTGACTGGTTTACGGCTGCTACTTGCACTTTATATATCAAACCTCATACTAGACCTTCGACTGCTGAAAGTCTCTAGTTTACCGTAAAAAACAAAGGTCTCTATGAAAGTGGTCACAAAAAACATGAAGTATCGGCTTCACGGTCTATATCAGTTGGCGATTTCGTATCTGTAACAATATAGCTATGATTCATAGCTGGCTTTAGTTCATTTCAAGACGTCCTTTCTGACTTAGTACGTACAAACGGACAATGATCGGTGAAACATTTTGAATTTTGAATAGAAAAGTGAACAGTAAGAGAGTCGTACTACAAAAATTCGTCTTTCTGTCTCATTTATAATAAGATAGATAATATACATTCCTCTTATCATTCATCTTGCTATGTGTCCTTACAATTGCTTCATTGTTTTGTCGGATTAAGACTCATTGGTACACAGATAAAAGTAGAAATTTTTTAGTTGAAATGATGCTATCAGAAAAGTAAGAACCCTCTAAAGACTGAACGATAGCATGCTCGAATTGTTTTTTTATTAATATTCAATCCCTAAGACACAAAACAGGGTAAATATATCTTTTACTGGAGGAGATTGATTTTCCAGAAACTGTTGCCATTACTGAACATTGGTTGAATAATGAGCTTGCTCTTGTTAAAAACTATACCACAGTAGCCAGATTTTTCCGAAATAACACAGTTCAATGGTGTAATATCTGAGAAAGTATTCAAATTTTCTATTGTCTACCACAAGACTTATGACTTCTATATTGTTTGTATTTACAGAACACCTGACGCTGACGTGCGTACTTTTTGTCACAAACTACTGACCTTACTGAAGTCTTTACCTCTAAAAAGCAAACTAATTATATGTGGCGATCTCAATATTGATTTTTTCTAGTGTGTGTGCTCGTTCAGAATATCTTCAGTCAATTTCTAATTCTTTTGGTATGGTCATGCATATAATGGCATCAATCAGAATAACCAAGGCCAGTTCTAGTACTATAGACTATGTCGTGTCATCGTATAATTCAGAATCCAGCAACTGTACTGCCTTTAATTCAAGTTTCTCCATCATTAAGCAGTGTTAACAAAATTTTCGGCAAAATCCAATACTAAAAATGCTTCTCTCAAATTATACCGTATCTTTTCCGAAAAAAGTTTGGTGGAATAAGCATTAATTGTGTAATAAGATTTTTTTCAGATATTCTGTTGTTTTACTCAATGTGCATCTATGATACAGCGCTGGAAAAAATTATTAAATAAATACTTCAACATCACTAAGTTATATTTATCGTTTAATCACATTTCCACTAGAACAAATTCCAAATTCTTAGACATAAACAATAAAACAGTATGTAATTCAAAGTATCAAAATGATGTTTTCGTCTGTTGTGTAGTATGTTTCCTTCCTATTTTATATAAGACACATGTGTAAGCCCAAGTCCCTTAGCAATAACCAACGGTAAAACCCTCAAACGGCTTACTGGATCTGACAACTAGTTAAAGTGTAACGTTATACAAACAGTAAGCAGAGTA
Source organism: Diorhabda carinulata (assembly GCF_026250575.1). Lineage (NCBI taxonomy): Eukaryota > Metazoa > Arthropoda > Insecta > Coleoptera > Chrysomelidae > Diorhabda > Diorhabda carinulata. Next base: position 40,429,086 of record NC_079472.1, read on the forward strand.
ATCGCATTATGGACATTCTCATAAACCAATTTCGGTTTTGGACAAAGTAGAACATATCAAACAGATTAAAACGATAATTAAATGGAGTATACGCAGCTCGAAATTGTTATTGGCTTACAAATGAATGAGTTCGACAGAGTGGATAAATGAAATAAGTAATTTAAATCAGTTGTACATACTTTGGACTAAATGGATTATTTAATTCTGGTATAACAATATAGTATAATGGAATTTATACAAGTACAATAATGAGCTACCTTCATCAGTTTATATAAAATTGTATAAAGTTAGAAAACACTAAATATAAAAGTAATTCATTGAATGGAATCATTTCCATTTTTCTCTCTACGTGTGTTTTAAAATGTTCTTTGTTCTTGACAATCCTATTCTGTCTTTCGTACTAACTTTCCGTGGTAATCCTGAAATTTTGTCCAGAAAATTTTCTAAATTTTCCATTTTTCCAATCCAATAAATAAATTATAATCTGCAGGAATTAGTATCTTTATTTCAATACATGGGTCATTGTTTTCTAAATTTCGACTTTGTTAACTGTGTTAGTTCCTACTCAAGTTATTCCGAAAGAATCACATTTTCCGACATTTTTTGGAATGGAAGAGGTGCCACCACAACATTTGCAGATTATCTAGTGCCTAAGTTATAAATTCTCCAAATATAAAGAATTTTTTGTCTTATCACTTGTAGAATCTTGGGGTTGTACTGTTTTTTTTTTAATAAAAATATAGGATTATTAAGTAAACTAAGAAAGTGCGTTGAAACTTTCATAATCCTATTGCGAATTTGGTATAAGCAATTCAAGATACAAAGAAAATTGGAGACACATGTTAACGGGGTTTACATTCGTTATGAGGTTTTTTCTCTATAGGGTATTTCAAAAAAATGTGATCCTGTCTCTAGGATAGTTATAAAACTGAAAAATACTTGGCCTTTGCTCAGTAAAAAATTTTATACAAATATGTTTTGGAAGCTGATACATCCAATGAATTTTTTTTTATGTCTGACTCTCATAGAGGACGCTAGTTACACGGTTGTACCAAATAGTATTGATCTTTTTCAATATTAGATTTATTAAGTAAATTTTCTTAACTTAAACATCATTTAATTTTACACCAAAAAGCTACTCTTAATAAAACTTGATACTGTGTACCGTTTTCGGAATATTTTGATAGGAAAATTATCAAGTAATAACCGATGTTGGTATAGAGTATTGATAAAGTTATTAATTATTATTATTATTAATTAGTAAGCATTATATGGATTGGAAACTGTTTGTCGTGTAAATGAGACTCCATCGATAAAACGAATACATTTAATGAGACGTAAGGCTTCCGTTTCTTGTAACGTTCCACAAAAGTTAATCTAATAAGTATAGGAACTTGTTTTTCAAAGTTATATAAGTATGGTCACTGAGCTATTGGAGGCATTAGTATGAAACAAACAACAATTTGATGATGTTTGAGTAAGGCACCCATAACTATTAAAATTTTACACGACAATAGCATTTTCTCTGAGTTTTCCTTGTGTCAATAATAAAAAAAGTATTCTTTTTACGGACGAGGCCACTTCTACGCGATAAGGTATGCTGTGATGACAATTCACATGTCAAAATGGTATCACATTACCAACACTCATTTAAAGTTAATGTTTGGGCAGTAACTTTAGGTAACACTTAATTGGTTATCACATTTTACCTGGAAATTTGAATGGTGTAATTTATCTTGATTTTTTATGCAATCACCTATTCGAGATATTAGAAGATTCAATGCTGTACGTGCGCAGATCTCTATTTTTTTTGCACGATGGAGCTCCAACTCACGTTGATAGAGTATGTCATAATTGAGTAATCATTTTTCGAATCGATGCATTGGTAGAGATGCAGAAACTCCGATTCATTTGCCTCCTGACATGCGATTTTAATCTCTTGGATCACACAATTTGATCATATTTTAAAGAAAAAGTTGATGCTACACATAAATTCACCTCAATTGAAAGACATAATTCAACGTCACTTTAATGACCTCATAGCTGACTCAAACCGTTTAGAAGTTCACTTGAAATTTTGCTCAATAAATCTAATATTTGAAAAGTTCAAACTACTTGGTACGAACCCTGTAACTGGCAAAACATGCGTATAAAATTTCCATAAAATGTTGCAATTAGTAAAAAATGTGTATAATTTTTTCTTCAACTCCCTTTATCTTGAATACGGATGGCGTTACAAATATTATTCAGTTTTCTATCAATCCTAGAGACTGAATCACCTTTTTTTGAAATACCTTGTACACCTAATATAAATAAAAATTTATATTTATAACAAAAATTATAACCAAACGTCATAAAATTTCAGATGAATATTTTAACAATATAATTTCCCCAGAGTGATTAAACAAAAATTAAATTTCGATTCATCAACATATGCGACACTCAAATATCGAGTATCTTTGTGAATCCAACCTTTCTGAAAAGAATCCAAAATGCTTGATAGTTGTCCACTTCAACAGCGATCTTTAGACAGCTCAATGCTGATGTATTGTGATCACTTGGAAACTTTCATTGGTTACCTAGAAGAAACCAAATCTTTCACAATTAAATTTCCAATACAGAAACACTCAAATCAATCAAGCAGCTTCACCGTAAATAGCAAAATATTATCTGCATGTTTGAAATGTACCTTTTCTTGGTAAATTTCATTTTTAAAAGTTTATGACTTAAAACAGAAACAGTGACTAAACAAACAAAAATATAACCTCAAATATCCATGAGAGGGTGCTTCAAATTAGTTCAGACTAGTGATTCGTAATATATTATAAGCTTTTTACATTTGCAACACAATGTAAAATGTGGGTGTTGATGTAGTAGTAAGCGATGTGTATAATTCTATTTTCAATATATTTCTATTTTCTACAAAATAAATTTATATTCTCAAAGTAAATTTTGCACGTAACAAATTTTTTAAGTAATACACTTCATTTTAATCTATTGTCTATATTAGAATTAGAAACCCTATTTATTAAAACGCATCCTCAATCCCATTGTATACAGACAATGCAGTGATTGTTGGTGACTGAGCTCGATGGTATTGTTTAATATTGAAAGACACTTTTAGACAAAACTCCCACTCAACGTTGTTTGCTTGAAACATCGATATTTTATAGCTTACCACACATATCTTATTAAATTCAACAGAAACTCCCATATCGTGAGTAAAATTATATTTAAAGAGAAAAATTTTCTTGATTGTCCTCTCGATGGTCTTTTATACATAGGTGAGGCTTTATATTTTTAGATATAATTCTTTCAGTGAAAATTATTTCATTTATGTTCGAATCAGTAACTACAACAATAGGATCCCACAAAGTTTGTAGCCAGACATCTTTCGGAATTTTTTCAAAAAATTGATGATTTACTAGTATATTTCATCCTATGTCGTGAAATGTTGATCACATAAATGTTCCTTCAGAGCATTTGTTCCCAAATCCACTCTGGTGGACCCCCTCTGCAGCTACATTATTACCAATTTCCAACTCTCGAAAAAAGATTCTGCGATTTTGTTTAGAAACTTCTTATCGCTTATGAAAAAGAAATCACTTTTTATTTCTAACTCTACCTCAATAGACAATAGATAGGGCTGGATCACATGTTAGTGTTAAATCAGAAACCAAAAGGGCAAGATATTATTTTTCCGTCAATCGATGGAATCAAATGCAAAGAAGAAGTTGATCTAATTATTTCAGATAGTATTATAGAATTTTCGAATGTATAATATAGAAAATATACTTAAATATAAGTTCTGATGTAGCTACTTTGAAGGCCTATAACTATATGAGAATTTATTTTATGTCACATCATTATTGTCACGTCAACTATTCACTCTCAAATTTTTTGTCCTGGAACACCCAGTTTAAAAGTTGTCGAATAGTGCCACACGAATTCAATTGAAACGTCGTGTAGAGGTGTATAAACAGCTCCTTGTTTTGCCGAAGGGGCACGTTTTATCAAACGTATCGTTACTCGCAATGGAAAATGGATTTACCGAAACAACGCGAACATAGAAAATCAGTGATTAGATAGATGATAATTACCAGAAGCCGACGAAGAGAGGTAGATTCGAGCAAAAGTCTTGTTATGTCTCTAGTGAAATTATGAAGGTTTAGTGTACTTCGAATTCATTTCAAATAGTCAAACAGTCAATTCATGGTCTATTGGTGGATAATTGATACTAATGTATGAGGTTTTATTGGAGAAATATCCAGGTTTAGTTAACCGCAAACGGGTTCTCTTATAACAAGACAATGCTAACCCACATACTGCGAAAGTTACGCGACGCGGAATAAATTGAAAAACTTGGTGGTATTGAACATATAGCATTCAGTACGGATTACTATTTATTCAGATCGACGGCGAAATTCTTGCGTAGGAAAATTTTGGATCCAAAGGAGATCCTGAAAATGTAGTATGACAATTTGCTTGCATATAAGCCAAAAACTGGTTTGACCAATATGTCAAAGATCTTTTTGAAGGTTCGGTTAAAACCACAGAATACGAAGTGAACATTGGGAAACACCCTCTAGAATTGAAACCAGTTGAACTAAACATGAACACCAATAAGAAACCAAACAGAGAACGCTATCTATAGAAAAAGAAGTAAAATGAAGTAACTCCATCAATTTTGCTACTAAGGCTGCACGGTAAGTACAAAAGAAGGTACTGAAAATGACTTTAATAGAAGAATAAGTCTGACGTAAAACGCGAGTCGCTCACCAAAATATAGTCTTCAATTGTAATTGTTTCAGTTGACATACAGATGAGATTATCATAATAGGCTTATGTATTGCGAATCATCTATTGGGATAGGTCAATGGTTTGAATACAATCAATTTACACGTGTATTAATGGAATAAATTTCGTAATATTATATTAATAAAATATTCAATATATGTAATTAACAATCAAATCTGTACTTCGCATATTAGAATCAAAATGTGACATTACTGTGTAATTAAGAAAACAACGTTTGTGAACTTTTCACTGATTATATGATTCATGATAAAAGCAACCCCATATATGTTACGATTTGATCCTAATTACGGCGTGTAAATAAGCGATTACACACTTTGCAAAGTAATTTAATGACTTCTGTTTCTCGGTAGGCGATCATCCTCCTACTCGTCATATAGTTCCCAGTGGACGATAGGGCGTCTGTTGGTGTTTCATCAGTTGTGGTAAAACGATGAGGTCGCTATCTTCATGCGTAGGTTCCCTTCAATTCTGTTGATGAGCAGTCTATTTCCTCCTGTTTTTGGCTATTTCCGTGGCCTCTTACCATGTTGCTGTTCTTTCTCGATAGTTCTCCCCCATGTTTTTTCAGGTCTGTCTCTTTTTTTGTCTGTTGTATTATAATTTAATGCTTGCTTGGATATATCGTAGTTGATTTCCGTAGCGTATAAACTATCCATCGCCACTTTCGCTTCGAAATCGTAACATCTATCTTGTCTTCTTCGGTTATATTTCAAAGGTATTCATTCTGTTTGGGCAGAAAATTTGGCATATAACCCGTGCGCTTCTGTGCGATTCAATTTCCTGCAACATCTTTATTTTTATAATTTTTAACTCCATATAACAAATATATTTTATATAGGTGTGGAACAGTCCTAAGTTTGTTGTTCTTGAAATACTTGTTGAAGACTATATTTTACCAAACGACTCGCGTTTTACGTCAGACCTATTCTTCTTTTGTAGTAATTTCCAGTACCTCCTGATGAACTTGCTCTATTTATTTTCTTTCTTTAAAGAAAGTACTCTCTGTTTCGTTTTCCTGTTTAGTTCAACTGGTATTTATTGTAGAGGGTGTCTCATAAATAATGTCGGTTTCCAAAGTTTACTTAATATTTTGTGGTTTTAACTGAACTTCAGAAAGATATTTGATTTTATCGGCTTACATGCAAGCAAATTGTCGCACTACATTTTCAGGATTTCCTTTGGATCCAATTTTTTCCTACGCAAGAATTTTTGCCGTAGATCTGAATAAATAGTAATCCGTACTGAATGCTATATGTGGTAGGAGTTCAATACTATCAAGTGTTTGATGATGATGAATGTTCGACCATCCGAAATGAATTAGAAGTATACTGAACCTTCATAATTCCATTAGACACATAACAAGATTTTTGGCTCGGATTGACCTCTCTTCGTCGGTTTCTGGTAATTATTTTCTGTCTAACCACTGATTGTACATGTTCGAGCTGTTTATATAAATACATTTTTAATTACAAGTAATAAGGCATTTAATGACGATTACTTTCAACTTTTATACTGGGTGATCCAGAACTTGATGCAAAAAATTTGATAGTAAGTAGACGAGTGAAAATAATGCTTTAACATGAAAAAATTCTCATCTCAAGTTATAGGCATTTGAATTTGCCGCAATAGAATTTGTATTTAAGTTTATTTTCTATATTATACATTCGAAAGTTATGAATCTATCTAAAGGCTAGGAACAGCTCCTACCCAATGATTGACAATCCGTAACTTTTAGGGGACAACCTGTACAATCTAAAGATAGCAAAAATGAATTTTTCAATCGATTTTTCAACAAAAAGTTACCCTCTGTTCAAGTCGATAAAATTTTTTGGTTTAGGAGATATGTAGATTTTTAGATCGTTGTACAGGCCAAGGAAACCTTTCGCCATAAAGAGACATTCTGAGGAAAATTCTCAATAATTGTAATTATTTATTGAAAATACAGGAGATATTAAAACACAATCAAATATTTCTTGGAGAACTAATAAATAAATAAACATTTGTATTATATACTATCGAAGATCATATTACTGGCATAGGCAAAAAAGATTAATAATTAAAATATAAAAAATAATATTTTTCGTAGTAGGATTCTTTTTTTTTTGGTGATATCTGGGAAGCTTCGTATATGCACACCGGTAAAGATAAGGAACGAAATAACGAAATGATCAATTGAATAAACTTCCATTGTGACGCTATAAAGCAAAATCTTGGAATTCTCTTCAAAGTTCAAAGAAATATCCTCCGTAGATTCGGAAGTTTGTAGAAATGCAAGGTGCTCACTTCGAACATTTATTACAGCTTTTTTTGTTTTTCTTTGATAAGTTAAGTTATTCAATTTTCAATTCAATTAGAAATGTTTGATTGTGTTTTAATACTTTCTTTATATATTTTTAATAAGTAATCACGATTTATGATAATTTTCTTCAGAATGTCTCTTTATGGCGAATATTTTTCTTGGCATGTGCAACGATCTAAGAATCTACAAATCTTCTAAACCATAAATTTTATCGAGTTAAACAAAAAGCACCATCTTTAGATTTTTGTTACCAATATTGTCTTAATAATACACAAATTTCATATTTATGACACTCCAAACTATACATTATAAAAACATACTGCTTCGTTAATAATCAAAATAAGGAAGAAATAAAGTAAAGAATTTGTACCAGACAAGACTCAACAAGTTACGATGATTAAATGAAAACCTAGGGATTTTCACATATAAAGACCAACGCCCTTTTCTGTATTATGAAGCCTGTTAGTTTAGACTTGTCTATGATATTTCTCTTTGTTATTAATAGACATATATAATCCGCGAATTCAAGTTCCTCCAGTTTTTCTATAACAAAGTTGTAATATTCTGGTGTACCTATCTGATACGATTTTCCACATTATGTCAATCAAGTCAAATGTTTTTTTAATATCTATAAAAATTAACCAGATATATTCATTTTGCTCTTTTGTTTTCTCCAGTGTTGTTCTAACTGTCGCAATATTGTCGATACAAGTTCCTCCAAAAGTCAGGAAAGGTCTTAAAGTGGATAAGGATCCTTTCAGGATAGCCTAAAATTTAGAAATAAGGGTACATTAATTATAATATAATTGTAGCAAATACTACTCGACGTAATCATTAAAAATCACACTAGCTACGCTATCATTAAAATTCATAGTTTGTTGATAATTATAGAATAATTTTCTAAAAGAGCCATTTATGAGAATTACTGCTTAGATTCGTTGAAAGTTAAAATCATATGCAGCACATTTGATATTATGAAAGATGAAATACTTATAAATATAAATTTTTTGTTTTGTAAAAAGGCTAAAATCTTTGGAAACTTCTTAATATCAGAAATCATTCACCATACAATTCGATGAAAAAATTTGTACATATTCCATGATAAAAAATGACATATGATTGTTATTTTTTCTCACAGATCGCAGGTTGTGCGATGAAAATACGAATTTTATAAACGAAATACCTACAAATAACATTTGTTGTACAACTGTGAATATGAATTTATATCATCTGAAATATAGTGAAAATAAATACTTTCAATACCTCTTGATAAAATTGTGGAATCAACTCTTCAAACTATATCTATCGTTTGTGATCAACAGCGACATGGAACATCTTCGAGAATTTATGTTGAAAGTAATTGTTCAACTTAAGCTATCAATTATTATACCAATAAATGAAGTTGTTTTATGATGAATAATCAATTAATAATTAATTCTGCTGAAAATAAGTCCTTCAAAAAGTAATAATTCATGTTTATTTTGGCTGTTACAAAAAGTATTATTTCCAAAGTGAAAAAAAGTCTTCTTTCCAAGGTGAGAAAGTGTCACGCATCAATGCAGAAAAATATAGTTTATTTGACAGTTATACAAAATCATCACAACCATGTAAAAATGGTAGTGACACAGATTATAATATTGGAATTTTTATCATTATTTTAGGTATAGTACATTTCATTAACTGTCTGGAAATAAGGATTTTCCATGTGCGCGTGACAAATTCTCCTGCGAGGCACAGCCAAACACGGGTTGTCACGCAAGCACGGAAATGTTAGTTTTAAAACATTCACTTGGAAGAAAATCGAAGTATTTCTAAAAACATATTAGAGCTAGCGACACATGGCAGTGCTGATTTGTTACCAGGTCAAGATATGAACACGATCATCAACTTTTGTTGACGAGATCTCAAAGAAGTTGAAACTGTAAGTGATGATATTCATCTATTTTATTTTGTGGAAAAATCCATGAATATGAAACATTCCACGTTATGGAGTCGATTTTAAATTCGAAAAAGTTGTTTAGCTATTAACGAAATTGCTTTTTTTGAAGCATTAGCCTATGGAAAGTGCGGCAGAATATGTAACCACATTTTTATGCGAAGCTTGAGATGAATAATACTGGTAAAAAGGATTTTAGTGTTTTGCATCTTTGGCGCATGTCGTAGAGATGATTTAATACGTTTGAGTTTAGACGATGTGGAAAATAATGGTCCGTTTGTTGTTGTCTTTTTGCGAGATGGAAAATCTCATATGTCAAGAACGTTTACCATTATCAATGAGATATATACATTCGAACCCTGTGTACTTTACCGTAAATATACAGTTCTACGGCCTAAAAATATAAACAGTAGAAGATTATTTGTTTCTTACCGAAATCGTAGGTGTTACGTCCAACAAATTGGATGCCATGACCCGAAATTTGTTGCAAAATACCTGAAATTGAAAAAAGAAGAATATACCGGACATGGGCTAAGGCATTTTTCGGCAACAATGTCGGCAATGATTTGCTGAATCTGAAAATACACTGAGGATGGCCTTATTTCAGCGTAGGAGAAGGATACATAGAAAAATCCATACAAAGAAAAATAGAAGTATCACAAAAATTTTTTAACCCTTCTCACTTGTTAAATACAAGCTCTGAGACATTCTCTTAAGAAAATCAAAACATTTGCGAACCGTCTGCTTCAATATTTGAAATGAAATACTGCAATTATACAATAAATGTTACTATTAATACCAACGATTTCTAAATATATTGATTATATTGTTGGTGTTTTTAGAAAAGTTATAAATAAATAATTGTTTTAATTTTAATTGTTATTCTTCATTTAGCATACAGAAAAAAATCAGAAAACGGGAAAAATTTTCCGTGCGCTGTTCTGAAAATGTCACCTTTATGTTTTTGTAAAAACAGAAGTATAACGGATAATTTTTTTCATGACTCTTCTCAAAGGAGTTGAATTGGAATTACTGGAAAGGTTTAGCGCCCGATAACATATTTTATAATCGTTTTATCTTAGACTTTTCAATAAACCACTTGAAACATAGTATAATTTTGAAAAAATTGTGAAAACAAAATTCAAAAATCCGTTTTTCCCCGGAAAAAAGGATGGATATACTAGTGGGTTCATCCACCCACATTGTTAATTTACATAATTTAGTAGACTTTTAGGTATCATGAATTGTTGATATTTCAATTTTAAAAACAATAGTAATAGAAATTTGTGCAACTATAATATCAGTTAGTAATTTAAAAAAAGGGATAGTGAAGATAAACGTTAAAAGTGTACTTTGAAATGCTTCTATTACTAAAATGCGTTAACCTGAATACGCTTTTGCGGAGAATTAGAAATTTGGCTAAACAAACAAATCGGATCTACTAAAACGACAGAAAACACAGTATTGAAATAGATGAAAGGAGTGGTTTAGGATACATTAGCGTAGAGCCATGAATAAGTGGATGAAAACTAAATATTTTCCATACAAAACCTGGAAGTAGAAAATAGTTTGTTCCTGGGATACCAAAACGTTTTTTTAGATCTACAATAGACGCTAAAGTATTTTCAAAAGTTAGAGATACAATCGAAAAAAGATGGGAAACATTTCAAGTAATATTTTTAAACTCACTGGTATTTCATTTAATAGTTTTGCTGTTTATTTTGCATAGTCAATTGTTGTTGTTCAATTAGATTTACAGTATCCCTAACACTATTTAAATAAAAACAAAGTTGGAATGAAATTTTTGTTACTTTGACATTTTTTTGTTCTATTATTATATGACATTGTTATAGAAAAAATGTCACATTCAAGAATTTACGATATCTGGTCACCTAGTAGAGTTTGTGAAATTTTCAATTTACTGAAGTATGAGGTTCAATCCACTTTACTTATGTTTTCTCGTATATTCTATCGGAAAATAGTCGAAATGTTTAAAATAAAACAATTATTCAAACAATGCATTCTATAAAACCAAACTGGGTTGAATCTATAATATTTTATTGATTTCCCATTCAAGTTACATATATAGTTCGGAAAACGACACAAAAGTTAGAACTATTTTATTGAGACCCAAGTTCTTGTATTTTGTAGTACCTAATATAGGTCTCTTCTGATTGAAAAGACGGGTGAAAAATTTACGTTTCGACCTACTTCTTCTTCTTCGTCATTATCAAAATATATTATAAATTTTTATTCACATCTAAATTGGGATTAATAATAACATAAGGGTAGTTATTGATGATATTATAAATAGAACTTTCTGTGGTAGTTGTGATATTGTTGGACCTTTGTATGGCACAGTAATTCTTAATAATTACTTCCACTATTTTTATTCCTCGTTGTAACGTTATTTATGTTGTTGTCGATGTAACATTCGGCAACTACGTGTAATTCCCTCACCCCTCCTATTTTTATCAAATTTGTAGTGTCACCAACTTGATTCTATTTTGACGTGACTTTTCACAATATACTTTTGAATAGTAATATTACATTAAATTGTCAATATTTTTCAATTGTGCAGATAAAGAACTATCATTACTTGTCAATGTTCTGTTGATAATTTATAGATTATGTGATACGAGGGTGGTTTGAATATAAATTGATTTATTGAATAAGCGCGCGAAAAATTTAGTGTTGCTAAATTGGCTATACTGAATGTTAGACTGGTCTGTTATGAAATATAAAGAACAGGTCAACTTGCATGTAAATAATCTCGAAAACACAAATTTAATTCTGCCACCCACCAATAGTGACGCTAGTGTAATGAAAATGTGTCATTACTGTCAATGTCAAAATGTCATTCGTCAGCAATTTCTGAATTCCTGCCACGTTTCGTACAAACAAGTAGGTGATATTAACAGATATGTTATCCAAAATAATAATGAAGAATTTGTTTGTTATAGAGTCAGGTAGGGAGCATTGTCCTATATGACGAAGGATCTTGTTGAAAATAACTTAATAACAGCTTAGTATTCTTTTCTATAATTTTCCATTGAATATTTCAGGACGAACTTCATGGTAGGTATAGATACGATTATAAATTAAATTTCCAGGCTGCAATAATATAATCTAAATATATATATATATATATATATATATATATATATATATATATATATATATATATATATGGAAGGAAAGATAAATAAATATTTATACCGATTCCCCAAATTCTTTCCTGGTGTGTGTTCTGAATGAGAAAAATTTTGTAAAATTCAATCCTCAACATCAAATTATCGCTTGTGTGAAAATCATTTTTTTGAAAGTGGTTTTACGAATTGCAATAGAAAACGTTTGAAATACAAAGCTATCTCTTTTATTCCTACCTCTCATCTGCTTTCATTGTCTACTTCCATTTATAAAGATCACAGTTATGTCAAAGTTCATAACTGTTTACTGAATCAAGAACATTCATATTCTATAAATACAGGTATAGTAGACACTGATAAGATTGTCGAGGAGCATCAAGTTGATAGTTCCAATTTAACTATAGAAGAGCCAGTGAAGTTTCAGATTTCATTGTAACATAGTAAATTAGTAGTCTTGACAAAAAAAATATCGCGTTTTTTGACTGTAGCTGGAACTAGTAAGAATACCTAGGAAAATGGTTTTGTATTAACTTCATCGGAATGCATAAGCCAAAATAAAAAAAAGGAAAACAGTCTAAAGAATATGTCTAAAACAGTTTAAAGGATGTGTGAAATTGAAGCATTTGAGTGTATAGAAGAAAGTTTATATAATGCAGCGAAAGGTACAGGAAAACGATGGACTATGTAAGATAAAACTTTTGTTCTAGCTATGTACAAAAGAAGTCCTTATTTTCAGTTGCCTCCAATTTCAACACTGACAAGAATGTTCGCAAGAATAACTCTTCACATTGGTATCAATGATACTATCATGGAAGCACAAAGTGAATAAAAAGAATGAACTTGATCACCACTGTAAATTATTACTTGATGAAATTACTGGCCTTCATTATGAAATCATAAAAGTTCTGTTTCAGGGTATGTAGATCCTTGACACCTTAGAAGTAAAAATCAGTTGGCTGACCTTACACTAGTTTTTCTAGCATGGGGTATAAGTAGGAGTTGGGAGCAAGTCATAACTTATCATTTTACATCACATCAATACAGACATTTGCCTTTAAACAAATAATTTTTCATGTGATCCAGGAGCTGCAAAATATAAATTTGACAGTTTGTGATCATGGATCTACAAACAGAGCTCATGAAAGAATAAAACGAAAATAACTTCACCTTTTTATTTCACTGTGAATGAGAGCCCAATCTGTGTGATATATAATGTTCCTCATCTGTTAAAGAGCATCAGAACCTCTTTACATTGGTGCTACTACTTTTTACTCAAACTGTGATAAATCGCTTTGGTCTTTATGCTATGATATTTTTTGTAACAGGTCCTCTACAACCTTTTATTTCAGCTGTGATAAATTGATATAGTTTATTCATTTTACTACTAGTGCAGAAATATTTTGTGCAACTCTGGTATCAATATTAGTAATTTTTGACATTTTTTACAATTTTATTGGCTTATGTTTACAGAGAGGATATTTATTTTTGTTTTTCTAAATTTTTATGTTTATTTTTCTTTAAAAGGCTCTATTATGTGTAATTGGCTTATTTTGAGAGACATTTATAAATTTTCAAAGCTTTTTTATATAGAATATTTTCTTGTTATTGTATTTACTTATTACACTTATTACACCTTTCAATTTGTATAACAGAAAAATATGTATTTTGTTAGTTTTGAAGTCAAAAGTGCTATTGTAATCATATCTACATTTTCTTTGAATTAGTTGAAAATATATAAAAATATTATTTTATAAATAAACGTATCCCAGTTCTAAGGTGTTTTTTATCGTGTTTTCAGGAAACTGCGATATCGGAATTGGATGGAAATAAATAACATAGTACATTCTCTCCTCATATAAACCCTACAAAGAAGGATTGGAATTCATTCAAATCAGCTTGTACACTACGTGAAAGAAGAACTAAGAACAAATGACTTTATACGATGCTTCCCAATACTGAAAAATAGGGATAATTTACTGGATGCAGCATCCCACCTCTAAAACCTTCAACCTAACAACGCAAGAACAAAGTACTGCGTCTACCAGTGAACATATTGAAATGGACAATGTGAAGAAAGAATGTAGTTTTAGTCGAGGAATTTTATTTAAGGAGGTCAAAACTACTTGTAAATCTCAGGAGATAGAAAGGTCTGATATTATTATAGAAAACAATGCGAAAAAACATGATTTCTCGCACATGGATCCGATGACTCCACCTTTTAAGCGGCTATCACGAGATTCGGATGCGGTAAATGGGCACTATGTATTAGCAAGGCTGAGGGATCGCACAATCTATGAAACACTTACGCTATTCCTCGACTACATCTACGACCAACCATCCAGCATGTACTTCGAAGGATACACGAATACCAGCATCAAACTAAATAGGATAAGAGGGTCTTCTTAGCGACGTGATTCGTTGCTTCCACAATGCGTATGGTATTGGTACAGCCGAAGTTGAAGCACATCTTTCCGCCACAGGTCTTTCTTTTCAATGGAAAAACGTCTACAACTTCACAAAATTAGGGAAAGCCATAGAAAATATTATTCCAGTAGCTCTCCAGGTGAAAGTAGAAATTTTTAGTTGAAATGACGCGATCAGAGAAGCAAGCATCCACTGAAAGATTGAACGATAGCATGCTCTGCCTGTTTATTATTAATATTCAATCCTTAAGATACAAAACAGATGAACTGTATCTTTTACTAGAGGAAATCAACTTTCCAGAGATTATTGCCATCACTGAACATTGGTTAACTAATAATGAGCCTGTTCTTGTCAAAAACTATACCACAGTAGCCATATTCAATGGAACTAATTTATCTCGTGGAGGTATTATGAACATGTCCACAAAAAACGACTTATTCGAAATAACACAGTTCAATGGTGTAATATCTGAGAAAGTATTTAAATTTTCTATCGTCTACCGCAAGACTTATGACCTCTATCTTGTTTGTATTCGCAGAACACCTGACGATGACGTTCATACTTTCTGTTACAAACTCCTGACCTTACTGGAGTCCTTACCTTTAAAAAGCAAACTAATTTTATGTGGTGATCTCAATATTGATTATTCCAGTGTGTGTGCTGGTCAAGAATATGTTCAGTCAAATTTTGATCCTTTAATATGGTTATGCATATAACGGCACCAACCAGAATAATTAAGACTAGTTCTAGTACTATAGACTATGTCGTGTCATCGTATAATTCAGAATGCAGAATGTCTTTAGTTCAGGTCGTATCTTTTCGGAAAAAAGTTTTCAAAACTTCAAGCACCTTTGTCAAACCACTGATTGGAACATGCTCTCTGGTGATGAGGACCTCAAAGTTTCTAGATTCATGAAAACACTAACTAGTTTGGCATCCAATTATTTTCCCCTCAGGCGTATAAGCAAAATAAACCTTGATGCACTGATGGTTCACGTATATATGCAAAGAACATGAACAAGAAATACTCGGATAGTGTCTTCAAAAATTACGTGAAACTATACAGAAAAATTTATCATAAGACAATAGAAGTTTTCCGAAGAAACATGGTCCATTGTGAATGATCTAAGAACTAAGCCTTCTTCATTGAGCATAATCTCTACTTCACCTTATAACCTAAATAATTACTTCTAAATGTATTCAAAAATTTATCAAATTCTATAACTCATTCTGGAGATTCAGTTTAATGTCTCTTTGATGCTAATACGAACCTAGAAGGTTTCTTCTATATGCTCGTAGTTTTAGCAGAGCTTCGCAGTGCAATCAATGACATCAATAATAAATACTCATCTGGAACTGATGAACTTACATTAAAAATGTTTTTGAGTTTGATCGATTGCACATTATAGCACCTTACCACTTTAATTAACGTTTTATTTCAAAATGGCACTTTTCCCAATTGTCTTAAGACGTCTATAATTATACCTATGTAAAAAGGAGGAGATGAAAACCAAGCATTGCCCAATCACCGATATGGACTCCTTCCCACGTTATCTAAGCTCAAAAAAAGATTGGTCCAAAAGTGGCTTTCATTATTGCTGTTTAAATATAAAATACTTACTATCCATCAATTTGTGTTTTTAAGGAACAAATGCATGAATTACGGTATATTCTCCCTCCTTAATAATGTCTACTATAGATTTAACAGTGTTTATCATAATATTTCAATTAAAAAACACAGAGCAACACCTCTTGCACGGTTTAAGTCAAACCTTACCAACAGAAGTCAGCTTGTAAGGGTTGACACAACGATGTCTTACTGCAAGCCAATAGAATGTGCCCCAAGGCTCAGTAGTAGGCCCTATTTTGTTTCTTTTGTTTATAAACGACATCGTCTATCTAGACATAAGTGATAGAATATGTCTTTTTGGAGACGATACTAGTTTCTCTTGGAGCAACCCTAATCTCACGGCACTTCATAGAACCATATCTAGTGACCTAATCACCTTTAAATCGTGTAATTCTAGTCTTCTCTGTCTCTACGTTTCTAAAACTAAAAGTTTTTCATATAAAAATACATTTCTGCTTTTTTTTATTAAATAAAACCACCATTGACGTTGTTGAATCAGTGAAACTCTTAGGGCTTGTTGTGGACAATTTCTTGAAATGGGAGTTGTATATTGCCACCTTATCCAAAAAACTAAGTTCCTACTGTATTGCGCTGAGATCAGTTTCCAAAGAACTGAACTTATCCACCTCGTTAATAGTCTATTATCCTCTTATTGAGTCGCATCTCCGATATGCCCTTCCTTTCTGGGGTACCTGTAGTGCGATTCAATTTGAATTCTTCCTTCCTTATTCATCTTTGAATCCGTTTACCTAATTCGTAAACACGCTTCTCCAATTTCAGAAAGATTGTTGCAAGGATCAAGACCTGTATCTACCTTCTCCAAATCGATTTCATTTTTTCTCGCATTCGACAATAATTTGAGGGCATATTTACTGGAAAGTGCGTTCTACTCTGTAAAGACTTCTATTCTAATAATAATAATTAATTCCGGACTGCATACTGGTTTAATTTTTGAAATAAATATACATATCTTCAGATTTGAAAACATGCGATCTTACAGACTATAATTGTAAATATTTATCTATATATAGTATCACCTATAATGAAAACACAATAAACGGTCTCAAATATTTTAAACAGTTCAACACGGCTTATATTCAACAAAAGAAAGCTTGAATAACAACTTTATTATGGAGTCCTACATGTAACCTAAATCTCGACATTCTCTAGAAAGATTCCATAATAGAATCATGAGAATAATAACTAATGCTTCTTGGCTTGATCCGAGGGACCTAAGAGTGCTGACAATCAAGAATGAAGTGAAACGGTATAGTGTAATTTACAAGGTCGAGTTAATATGGACCCAAATTTGCCACGAGTGAATTATTCGATATAATTGGTGAACTACGCCGTTTAAGAAGATGTAAACCCATGAGTTAGTAACAAAATTTTGTAAACTACACTATAACACATATTACATCATAAATTATATGAAACATTTAATTGCTAATATTTCATACATATTAAATAAAAACAAATTCTAATTAATTTTGCTGCTCATATATTGTAAATATTCCAAAAACCAAATTCTGCTTGGTATTAATTTAATATATACTTTTTTGAGGCACCTACGTAACATCTAATACTAATTATTGTCTTTTGTATGTAAATGAAGGAAATCGCGACATTGCCAATTAAGAAAATAACCTTCACTCTTCGCTCAACACAACTCCAAATAACGTTAGCAATACCCAACTAAAGAATAACAAGGTCAGTGTTAACTTTTTATGGTAATGCTAATGGAACATACTATGAGAAACTGGTTTTCTTAATGATACTATGATCTCGTGTGAAAAGGTATTAGGTAGAATATGAATATGAATATGAAAATTTGTTTTAATGAAGGTAATTTTATTGGATACCAATTGTTCACAAAACATGCTGGAGATACCATAGTTTGTTGATGTAAACTGGGACGTTTCGTGTATTAAATAACAATAGCATCACTAGGTTAGGTGGAACTAATGTATACAGGTTTGCTCAGTAAACAGATATTATAGACGATATTTAAAGCTAATTTGAAAAAATTTTATTATTAACAATCGTATAAGTGAATCGTTATGAGATTTTTCTAAAAATTGGAAAAGTTGAGTGTCAACCTGTCACTAAATATTCGTTTCTAGAAAGCAATTCGACTAAACGAATGAAAGAAGTTAGACACCATGAATGGACTTTCTGTACCATCATAAAATTTTGGGCAACTGAATCAAACTGCGGCATCCTGCGATATCATCAAAAAAGTACACTAAATAGAAATATTATAGAAAGAAGAGGCTATCAGCATATCAAAGAACACTTTTTCTGACCGAAGAATTATAAGTTTCATCAGAATAAGTCAGAATAGTGCATTGCATTTTCCCTGGCTGAAAAAATGATGGTGATCGATTTTTGGGATAGTCATGTGATTGTGTTCATGCGATAAGAGTTATTACAATAAGTTTCCATCGCGAATACACTTTCCAGGCAGAAGTATTATGTTATTTTCTGTGTGATAACAAAGTAAAACAATTATTTCTAACAAAACCACCATTACCTGAAGACATAGCAAAACCGTGCAATTGTAAAAAAGTGTGCAACGGAAGCTTGTTTGTGTATGGTTTTATGCGGATGCTCTAGTAAATGTTGCCAAAATCGATCTAGAAATAATAAAATAAGCAAACAGTTTTTATGTGAAAACTTAAAGTTGATAAATAAATATAATCATGAAAAATAATTACCAAGCATTTAAAAAAATTTACAATTTATGTTGCATACTTTGCTATAAAATAAAAATCGGGTAAGCCAGCTGTGTTCATCCTGACAGGTAGAAATTTCTCATAAATCACAACAGATATACTTGTCTTCTCACATCTCATTGAAAAATGAGTTAGAAAAGTTTATTTTTAAGATAGTTCCTGATAATGATTTTTTTTTTAGTCGAATTATTTCTATTAACTTCATTTAGCGGAAAAGTGCCTTAAAAATGAAAAAATAAATATCATTACATGAAACTATAAGTTGGGAAATTCAATTGATTAATATTAGAAACAGTAAAAATCATTTTTTTCTACGTCCATATAAATATTCACGTTTTGTTTTCATTCATTGCATTCCTAAAAAATGCAATTTCTGAGCCAGTCAAAAATCGTGAAAAAAGCACGGTAGCGGTTCATTTTATTACGCTTTTGTGTTAAAAAAGTGTTGTAACGTCTCATTTTTTTAACGAAATAATAAAATTGTTTTATCTGTGAACGCTTTCTTCCGCATGTCAATTCATTTTTCCCATAAACCGTCACACTTTTATTTCTTGATATTCGTTCAAGAAAATTCGTTTTGTGTGTAATTAAAAAGAGTGTGGTATTATTATTAGTGATGGAGAGTGAAGAAAGTTTAAACTGCACACTAGAAGATGTTGTTGAATCGGCAACTGCAGCGACTATGAGTCTTCTCCTTGAGAAATCTAGGGAACAGTATTTAAAGGAATATACATTTTTTTGGAGTGGCGTACTGAAAAACGCTTCACAGAAAAAGTGTTACTAGCTTACTTTGAAACTAAGTCCAAAATGTGGAAGTCTTCAACACTTTGGTCGACTTATTCAAAACTAAAAGGCAATCTAATGGTAAATAACGCCGTAGACATCAGTAAATACTTGAAACTCATTGAATATTTGAAAAATAAATCAGTAAACATTTATAACAAATATAAAAACCAACGACCCTCAAATATCAAAACAGATCATTTCTTTTTGCAGTATAGAAATGGAAAATTCAAAAGCAAAGTTGTAGGTATAATGCCTTTTCAAAAATTGCCTCTTTTATCGCATATTTGAATTTACCTAATTCAAAAAACTACACTGGGCATACATTTCGACGCTCTTCGGCGTCTCTACACAGTTGCGGAGGGACTTAATAAAAAACAAAATGGATTTCGCAGTGAAAATTTTAACTGGAACAACTAATTCGACTTTAAGCAACATTGTAAATGTTCACAATCCAATATGACAACTATAGACGATGTTATTTCTATGACTCGTCAAATGTTGCCAAAAGTTCCAATAGTAATGTAACTTTTGTAAATTTTATAAAATTCATAAGAATCAATTGGTGGGAGATACGATAGTTAGTGTAAGGACTTGTGTTATTTGAAATATAAAAAAACTAATTGTTCGAAAAAAATGTATTTCTTCTGGTTTATCTAGCGTTTCGTTGTTTAAACAATAACTTCAAAAGATATCAAGTGTCATCTTACACTCTCATAATCTGGACTTTTTAAAAAAACATTACGAATTAAAATAATTTTACAAACCAATGCACCACAACGATCTGTTCTATACAGCTACTCGGTACTATAGTTAGTTCATGACCAGCAGTGATTGTGTTAGTGTCAACGGGGATAACACAACCATGCCCAAATACCGAAAATTTGCATTTATTTTTCCTATATCTAGTGATCTCAAATTCAGTTGCAGATATTGATATCCGGCCAGACACAAGCAAACATTACAGTATCTCTGATAAGGACATCGCTGGATTATGTGGACTCAGTTGAAAAATAAAAATGATTATGAAAAAAATAAACGTGTTTCTTCGTGATGTCGGAAACTTTTTAGACAACCCTTGTTGTCATGAGTACTTGAGTTGGCTAACGAAGTATATATTACAACCGAACAACAACTCTCGTATATCAAAGCAGAAAAGTTGGTTTAGATGCAACATTTTTTTCCTTTTTAAAGTATATGCAACGATCAACTGTGATAAATTGATAGAATTTGTTGGTCTGACTTCCTAACAACAAATTGTACGTCTCTTCGCCCTTCTGTTATCCTAAAGCAAATCCAATTGTTTCATCTGGAAGGTCAGAAATTAGTCATAAAAGGTCAGTTGCTCTTATCAATTGATCAGCAATAGAAATTTTTTATTTACGAATGAAAGTTTTTCAGTATTAGAGAAATCTTGAAGTTTGGGAAAAGAATAGAAGCTCCTCCTATGTGCGATTGAGAAGCATTCGCTTATAATTAGGCAGCTTATATAAATATTTGGTCAGTTTGATTTAATATTAACTAAATAATAATATATAAGTTGTCATTGTCGTAACGCGTTAATTGTGAACACTTACGCACAGTTCTATACTATGGAACAGACGTAGTGGGGGAAATTCATTATAATTTGTTTTGAGAAAAAAAAAATATATACATACAGAAAGATATGTACTAATATCAAATATATAATAGTGGAGAAAGAAAGTGCATGCATAGAATATGGAGAATACCCATTTTATTGCTTTCTGCAACAGAAGCAATGGGAGCTTAATGATGATTTATCAACTAAAGAAATGAGAATAACACATAAACCCACTATTACCCAGACTGCTGCGATGTTTATTATGATGGCTGTGAGAAATCAACCAATAAAAATGTGAAGAACAAATTTAAATAGTATATTGAAGAATGAATATAATGTCCCCCACCCCGTTATAGTAAAGAGCTGCGAGTAAGTGTTCACTGCCCTGATACAATTAACCGACCCAAAACATGCGCGTTACGACAATGACAACTTATTAAATTTTTCCCAATATTAAATGAAACTTACCAAATATTTCCATAAGCAGACCAAATATAATCGAATGCTTCCAAATCGCGCAAAGTGGATTTTTTTCATATTATTCGCGATTGAGGGGCTGAAATTTTTTAATGACCTTGAAATTTTCTACCGCTGATGAATGAACTAGAGCAACTGATCTTTTATAACCAATTTCTGGCATTTCAAATGGTATAATTGGTTAATCGAAACTCCGCACATGAGGTGTTAAGATCGCGGATCTTCTGTTATTAGTCTCAAAATTATGAAATGCCAGAGTTTTTATGCAGGGGACATTTTTTTAATGAAAACTAGATTCAATAAATAAAGCTAATCCTGAGATAATGATAAAAACTTGAAGGACTTATGAATAGAAAAAAGTAATGGAATCTGTTAGTATTTCATTAGAAAGAAGTTTCTTGTGTGATTTAATTGAACATCCTTCATTTTAATCTATTGTGGCTTGTAATGATATCAAAGTCTCTAATCCAATTATTCCTAAAAAGGAATAACATCTACTATGTTAAATCACCTGTCGGTAACAATATTTTTTTCTCCATTTCCTTTCTTGATAACCAGATAAGTAGAAGGAAAAAACTTATGTTGATATTCCATTTTCACGAGGTTTTAATATTCTTAAGCACTACATACATACCTAGAAGAAAATAATTTCGTCTAATACGTCTAAAGTCAAATCGATACACGTGTATCAGAGTCATTTGCTCACTGGTTGCACACTGGTAACTCAGTATTTATGCATCTCATCAATATCTTAGTACTTTACACATAATTAAGAAACTTGTTTATGAAAGTTTTCCGTTACGGGATTTTTGATAGAGTGAATACAATTTGTACCAAAGTATGCTATTCCTAGCAAAAGCATAACCTTTTTTACAAAACCCTAAATCAAAATGGAAGGTTATATTTTATCTTGGATAAAGAGTATCTTCGAGAAGGTATACTGTGAGTATAATTACAATCTTCGTCTAAATGTAACCACCAAGAGGCTCGAGTATAACTATTTGACTTTTTAACAAGCTGAAGTATTCCCAGGTACCTGAATTTATGTGACAAAAGTCAGTCCTTTACTCGATCTTCTTATGTGTCGTTTATTAGAGATATGTTTTGTACGACGGAAGCTTAAGCTGCCCTACTTAAAGTTGAACTTTATATGACGCGTGGACACGCGTTATTATTGATCAAAATTACTTCCTCCGTGAGCTACCCAGGTCGTTCACTTTCTGGTATTAGTAGGAATGTCATTGTTAATGGTTTATCTGTGTTCGAGCAATTTGATAAAAATCTGATCTCGAAAGTTGTCAAAGTCGATTATAAGGAACACACGCCTGCCTAGTTTTCTCCTGCATTCTGTGCGGACCCTCGTATGCCTGCAAACAGACGTCATTTCTTCATTAGTACATTCCACTAAGCATCACGCAATCATGGTCAGGACCACGATCTTTCCTGTTCCACTTAACCAAGAGCGTTGTAATCGTAAACCCAACTGAAATGGCTTGTGAGGCATTTTGAGCGTTGAGATAAATATTAACAAATGGCAATGTAGAAAAAAGAAAGTGAGAGCTTTAAGATATTGTGTTATAATTTGTAAGTTATTGAATATTTTAATGGAGTTCTTTACTGATTTACATTAAAATGAAATCAAAATATCTTCTACAGCGATAGTTAAATATTTGGTAGTGCGTAACAAGAATGGTTCAAAAGTACTTAATCACATACTGCACCAAAAAATGAGATATATTCTCATAGTTGCAATCTAAGTTGCTTGAGTTCTTGCCGCGACCACAACGATCGTAGTCGCTATCTATATAGAACGCCTAGAAGAGTATTTCAGGCGCGGTGAACGCTTAGTGGAATGCAACGATTCTTGTGCCCAGATGTCTAGCTCCGTGATCCTAGAGCGGCATATTCAAATTTCAACCGGTTTAGTTGACTTTAGTATTTTATATAGTTTCATAATATAAAAATAACGTAATTTTAGTTCATCTGAAAACTGAATATCAATTTTCAAGCATCTTTTAGCGTTTTGACACTCCTCATTTTCAGTTCATACAGCCGTCTAAAAATGTGCTAAAAGTAAAATCTACTTAGTAAAACACTCGCGCGCAATTGTGATAAGGCGTCAAAAACGGCGGACCAGCAACATTGTCTGAGAAATGGTTTTTAATACCTCCTGCTAACCTAGTATAATGAGAGTAGTAATGCCATTTAGTTTCAAATTTCCTGTTGTATAATGATCAGTCTTATGTATATGACACAAACTTGAATATTTAGAAAATTCAAGGGCACATGGTACTAATACGAAATTTCACCTAATACAACCGAATACAATAATGTTAACATCATGAGGTTTATTTACGATGTGTTGACATATTCCTGCGGTTTACTAACAAAGTAATTTCTATCACTCGCTCACAGAAAGTTTGAAGTTCCATTTGTACTCCATTATCTAGTTTAAAGTTATGGAGGCGTCTGTCGAGCAATGTCTCCTATCTCTCGTAACGTGGAAAAAGATAACAATGGTGCATGCAGCAAATTTTAGCGTTAAAAATATGTTCCAACGTCAAGTGGAATTTCTAAAATAGTATGCAATTATCTACGTTTATTGTTTATTCAACTGAATTTATTATTAAATATATTTTTAAAAAACCAAATGTTAAAACAGCTTAATGTTAGAATTTTATATTTTCATCTGTTATATGGGCCTGATTGTTTTAGAAAATAGACTAAAATAGCAAGAAATTTTAATGGTATAGGTTGTCAACAGTGTTTATTCTCCGACAATCATGAAATTGAGTGTACTCGTAATTTGTTTGCTTTTAAATTCGTTTTTCATCAATTGTAACACACTTTAAAATTAAGCGCTTGCAT
Source organism: Diorhabda carinulata (assembly GCF_026250575.1). Classification (NCBI taxonomy): domain Eukaryota; kingdom Metazoa; phylum Arthropoda; class Insecta; order Coleoptera; family Chrysomelidae; genus Diorhabda; species Diorhabda carinulata. The sequence continues at coordinate 40,453,787 of NC_079472.1, forward strand.
TAACGGTTTAGTTTAGTGTTTTATGATAATTTCGCCAATAAAGGATTTACCGCTTTTATTCCTTTTGTTGTTATATTTAATCTCAATATTGCGTATTGTTTCTGTAGTAATGCTAATATTTTCAGTATTATCGTCAGTTTTTTTTTGAAATGTTGAGGAAATTTAATGAGGGATATGGTTAATGATTTATAATGACCCTGATATTGTAATATTTTCTTTACCGGGCTGAGGTTGCCAAGTTTTCTGGGCTAGCGTTTCAGATGAAATGATTGAAATTTTACTCAAACCAACTCTTGGGTTTTATAGAAAGTGGCCATGCTGGTGGCGAAAATGGTGTTTTTGCAATTCTACGGTACAAATCAAGTATCAAGGATTTACAAGTTGTTTGGATGGTTTGGATTGGCAGTAATTTCTACATTTTGACATGAACAATTAAGTAATGTATAATTCGTAATATACGTTGGCTATAATTCGATCAAGAGTCGGATAAAATTTTTGTGTGGATGAAATAGGGTGAAGAGTAGTAGGTTTGCCTAAAACTTCTTCCAAGTGACTTGATAATATCGTTAATATCAGTATATTGCAAAGAATATAAATTGTAGCGAGTGCGGAAGATGGCAACAGTCAGCAAGAATTGTCTCGACTACAACTGTCCTGGTAATCATGCGAAGACTTAATTTCGGACCAAATATAACAGCACAAAGCTGCTTCCTTCTGTAATTGGAAGTGGTCCAAAATTACTTTCAAATAATGTAATAAAATGCAATAAAATCGTCAACAACGGTTCTATCCCGTTTTTGATGATTACAGGAACTGTGAAGTTAAGGCACTTTCTAACGGAAATATTTAATATTTTTTAGAGACAGTACTCATTTTTTTGTATGTTCATGTATAATATGTATGAGCAACATTTGGCGTGAGCGGTTTATTTTAGTAAAAAAGTAAAATGTGAATTAAGTAAATTGTTTTTTAACACAAATGAAATTATTGTGATATTTAAGTATGCTACGTAACCTTAATATGGCTTTCAGGCCACCAGGGAATACTAGGAAATGAGGAAACAGACACCGTTTCCAAAAAAGAGGCAACGACTTCATATCTTAAACCAGAAACCTAGTCTGGCTTCACGAGACGCCACATCAGTAACGAACAGAACAAATTGCTAAAGAATCATAAGGCATTTCAATAGAGAAACATTCCAACCCCAAGATAATCCAAAAGACTCATAACCATATCAGCTAAGAAGTCTGGAAAACTTCTCGTAATGAAACGACAATTTCCACCTTACGACGATGGAAATAGCAGATTATGCGAGTGAGCCATGAAAACAGCAGAGCTCTACTAAAACTTAGGGGACATGAGAACCCTAGAAAAATAGCCTCTTTTGGGAGGAGTCTATGTACTCAGCAGAACAATAAGATGTAGAGCCCTGTACAAAATATCTTTTAGGTGCAGAGTTAAAATAAATCAAAAACCTAGAACAATTTACAAACTACTGCTGCCAACATTCGCTACAATCACAGCTATGGGGTATATATACCACAGGGTATACTAGTGACTCAGTTAAGAAAGCAGTTTCACTGTTTTCTTTGTGGCACTGTACCGAATTTTACATAAAGATTTATTATACAGCATCGGAGAACAATTTTTCGAATTATGGCTGCCGGCGAATTTTTAGTATATGCTTGTACTGGTCCTGTCTCATGGTATCTTGTGCAATGAATATCTGACCCATTCTATCAGCTAAGATGACAATATAATAATATCTGGATATTCAACTCTCTCTAAGAGGCAATCTGAATCCAACTGCTTACCAAAGACGAATAGAATGAACTTTCGGCCAAGTTGAGGTTACTGTCCATGATCTCTTCTTTCACGGTATCGTTTATGGTGATTAGAATATCTGATAGGGCATCTTCTATGTGTCTAGGAAGCATGATAAAATTTTTCTCAGATTTGTTGATTATCATATTGAGTATTGAGCCATTTCTATTACTTTAACGTGCTCTTTTTAAATGTATATTTATGTTTCTCTATAGAGATTTACTTTCATTTATGTGGATCTTGGATTTTGTTGTTCAGTAGATAAAATAATTTTCTGTTTTACGTAAAATAGTTGCTGTTCCATTGCTAGGAATATACTAAGATGACACAGAATATATTTGTTTATCTCTTTCTCAGTAAGTTTGTATAACATTTCACAACCAAGTGTATTTTCTTACATTTATTTCCATTCTGTCTGCTTCCTACTTCTTTTTCTTCATTAGTAATTTTAGGTACATAAACGATTATTTGAAATTGCTTCAGTTTTTGTTCAAATCATAATGCGGAAAAATGCAAAAAATAAATCAATATCGATAAGAAACTAACCCTTATCACGCTTGTTAACCAATTTTGTATCGTGTTATGCAAATATTCATAAGCAGTAATTTGCATATTATTACCGCTGAGGTACCATTTATTAGATATATATAAAAAGAGGTAGCTAGCTGTATATACTCCGGGAGCCAGGTGAAAATTTGATAAAAAAAAGAAATACAGACATTTTCTTTAACCTGAAAATCTGTAAGCTGATTGTTAATATACTGCTGTGATATATAGAACCAATCAGCTAGCAGTGAGTCGAGAAAAACCTGGTCAGCTGATACAATAGATGCTTCCGCTTAACTCCTACGTAATAACTGACGGTTTTTCCACCGAAATATATCCAGCTGACATATATATTTATTCACATTTAGTTATAAGCTATCAACAATAGAATTTTTATTGAGGATTTATTTGAGAGGAAATCACTGAAAATATAAATTGTTTTTTCATGGTATACACTAGAGTATAGTAAGCTGATTATTTTGTTTCCTTGAGATATTGGGATAATTACAGTTTCACACATTTTCACTTGACAGGAAATGACTAAATATTTACTATACAATTTTCTTATGTATTCTACCAATTATCTCTTAAGAGGAACTTGGTCGTGTATTTCTGTTGCTGGTTCACGGACTAATATGCATTGTATTCAAATATCTGTTATTCCTGAGATGCCTCATTTGAATTAATAATGATCTGAAAATTTTCAGCTTCTACGTTTATTTTTTGTTGGAAAAAACCAGTTGGATTTTTAAAAATAAAAATTATAATTTTGTCATTTAGTTTAAAGGTGTCATTGTCAATGACCGCAGCAAATATTCATAATAAATATGATAATCGAATTGAAATCTATTAAGTCTTTTGAAACCGTTTAAATGCTCCGAAATTTTACTTATAGTCATAAAATTGTGACAAAAAAGAGTTGTACACCTGACATTACATGAACAATCACTGACTCCTATGTGATTTTTAAGTGATTACAATTCAATAATGTTGTAATTTTCAAGATAGTTTTTTAGATAACAAAAAAATTAATGTGCTTATTCAATTGCTCTTCAAAGATATTGCCATTTCTAGTTGTAACTAGCCGATTGACGTAGATAATAATTTTTTTCATTATATAAGGTATAAATAGCTACCATGTAAATTCCGTTTCTATACGCCATTTTCAGATCGCACAATGCACAACGGATGGGTGATGCACAGTTTTTAATAAGCTGCAATGACGACAAGGATGATTTTCTTTCTCGGATAGTCACAGCGGATGAAACTTACGACACACCAGAATATAAAAAGGCAACAAATGGAATGCAGGCACACTTGTTAAACGTAAGCAAATCTGGACACCTAGAAAATGCATGTGCACCGTTTTTTGGGATTAAAAAATCATTTTACTGATTTGTTTCTTACTATCTGTCCAAACAATACAGAGCAAGCGTCGAGGATTACTGTCAAAATGTTGTGTTGTTTTCCACGATATTGTCCGTCTACGCACTGCATGACAAAAAACTCATACATGTTATTGGCTGTGATGTGTCTGATCATCCTCCACACAACTAGATCTCGTTACTAGAGACTTTCTCGTCTTACATCTAAAATAATTCTTTGTTGATCAACATTTGAACGAGCTGAAGGAACATGTTACCACATGGAGGAAGAGAATAGGAAACGATATAGATACAAACTGATCATTTTTGTAAGTTATATATAGACCAAGAGCTAGTAATGAGCATGAATTTTTGAGTAGGTGTTCGATAAAAGCTTAAATTTAATATAATCTAGTATATATAGTAAAATTATTCTAAAACAAAAGTTATCTTATATATTAAAAAAATTGATGATTTCCATTCCGAGTCCGTTCAGGCGTTCTACCCAACCGATTTGCTGATTTTTTTTTTCAATGAAAGGTATTGATGCACAGATCAGTCATCAACCATCGGATTTTATCTAATTTTCACCATTCTCAAGTTATACTCAAATGCGATTTCCCCCTGTACATTACTTATGAGAGTTTTTCACATGCACACGTTCTATCCTCAATATCTCAGGTTCTATTCAAGATAGAGACATCGTTTTGGTTTAAGAACACTCGCTGAAACACCTTCTTTCTTTTGAGTTTTTGAACACATAAATCGGTTGAGTTGGAGAGGAGCTAGGCGCGGACATTCAATGTGGAGTTATGGATTTTTGTAGGTTTTTGGCAATTTTTCTACATTCATTTCTATATCTCAGGTTAGGTCTAATATAGCTACAGAGTTCGTTCTTTACTATTATAATGATTTCTGATACTTATTTAATGGATTCGACGCGAGCGAAGCCGCGGGTAAAAGCTAGTATTAATGAAATAAAAGGGTTATCAAATAGCATCAACTGATATTGTCTCTGGTTCGCCTGATGAAAATTTTGAAATTTGTTCGCCAAATTCTTCAAATATAAATGCGGTATGATTTTAAAAATGTTGCAAATGATTATGTAGAAAAATAAGTGTTCATTTTTCTGAACAATCGAATTATCTCTGTGTAACTAACATTACACGTAGATAACCTAAAGTAATAATTTTCCTTATGATATACTTGGATCTCGTGACAACATATTTTTTGAAAATCAAATTTCATGCTTATTGATAATTGCACCATTAAGCTATATCAAGATACTGAAACAGACAGATAGGTTGATCTTTATGTATCGTCTTTATACAGTAGTTGCATACTTATGATGTAAATTAAGGATATTTCACATATCTTTAAAAGTTTGGTACCATCATAACTGAGAAAATCAATTTTTAGTATGTAAAATTTTAATAACGTCTTTATCACAAAACTTTACGTAGAATGAAGATAATAATGTTGCACAATATTTAGAATGTATTTTTCAATGTACTTAACAATTTAATTAAATGTTCAAAATGACCACTATTTACTTCTTGACAATAACAGGGCGATTTTGGAATTCCCGTACAATATTCTGTATGACCTCAGCTGGTCTATTAAAATATACTCTATATTTTCATTAACCTCATAAGAAGTAATCGAGAGGAGTCAAATCGGGGGATTTAACCGCCCATTCGATTGTTCCATATCTTCGAATTCACCTATTGGGTGGATTTTTAACTATACGTTCTCCGTCTTGTTATTAGTGAATAGATCGATCCATCCCATTTGGAGTTAATAAAAAAATCTAGATAAACCTCAGTATTAACTGTGCCCTCAAAAAATAAATAAGGGCCAATAATTTTATTATAAATTATACCAGCCCAAACGTTCACTTTTTTAGGATATTGTGTGTGAGCCTCACACATCCAGTGGAGATTTTCTTTGCTCCAATGCCCCTGTACAGTTCTATTTCTAAGCCATTCCGTTTAAATGAAACGTCGCTTCATCAGAAAAAACTTTTTGTTTATGAACTGCAAATCTGTGATAATTCTGTCCATCATCAAATTACAGAAATCTTGCATTATCAGGATCATCTTCATTTAACTCTTGAACCAACTGTACTTTGTTAGGGAGGTATTTTTCTTCATGAAAAACCCTCAAAATAAATGATTCACTTACATCATTGTTGGCAGCAAGTTCTCAAGTTGTCTTATGCGCATTTTCCTCAATCACTTGAAGCACATATGAATTTTTTCCAACAGTAAATTGAAAATTTCTACCTGGTTTTTCAATATTTTTTCCATGTCTAGTTTCACGAAACCGTTTTGTCAATTTTGCTAATTGTAGACTGCTAAATGTGTTGATCAGGGTATTTATTATTGAAAATTTCACAAACCTCCAGTTGAGTTTTTGTTTTATTACCACAACCAATCATAATTAAAATTCTCGGACAAATATTACACTGACGTCTATTAGTACTGTAAATACCTAAATGACAGTAGCCTATTATATTCACATCAATGGTTTATTTGGCTTTTCGATTAATATTTGAGATTCTTCAAAGATTTTTTCCTGATGTTTAGCAGAACAGATACCAAAATACGTTATGTCTAAAATATACTTCAATAGATCAAACAATATTTTTGATTCAAAAGTTAGGATAATGGAAGAAATCAACAAAATTACACCTGAGGTCATACAAAATGTTGTACAAGAATTCCAAAGTTGCCAAAATACATTCTAAATATTATGCGACATCATTATCTTCATTCTACGTAAAGTTTTGTGATAGACACATTAATAAAATTTTACATCTAAAAAATTAATTTTCTCAGTTATTAGTGCACCAAATTAAAAAAAAAACTTTATATTGCTTAACAGAGGAATAAAATCCCTTTCCAATAAGGTGCCACACGGTCCCCTTCCTTATTTGAAATTTTCCATGGGATCCTCAATATTCAGAGGGATAATATTTTCATCCTGTAAATTGTCAATTTAGGAATAAAAATCGACCTATTCCAGATTTTTTCCACATAGTTGAAAATAACGCTAAAATTGAATTTATTCCATACATATGACCGCATAGTATATTATTCACAAATTCAATCTCTCGTATTTATTATTTTGACGTAGTATGATTGAACTATTTTTGTAATAAGTGAACACATTTGTGGCCAACAAATATTCTATTTATAATTAACTGAAATGAACAATATTCCAACCTTGTTCGATTTTATTAATAATGCTGAATTGAACTTCTATTCCACGTTTTAATTAGGACAGCAGACCAATCTAAATTAACGCGTCATACATATGAATTTTAAATACCACTTATTTTCTACATTTATGTAGCACAGGAAAATTTTCCGTTGAAAATATAGTAGCCAGAACTTGTAGACTGTAGAGAGGGTGTAAAATCTACATTATTCAGATATAATAAGAGATTCCCATTTATACCTAAGCTAGCACACATGCTAGGCTCCAGTATATTCGGGGTTCACACGCGATTTAAATGTTGACCTAAAGAAACTTTAACATCAGATAGATACGTGATCTAGATGTGAAGGAGAAAGGACGAAGTAAATTATATGGCTTCAATCAAAGAGGTTAATTTATGTAAAATTGATACAGCATGTTTTTTATTTTGACGACGCAATACCACGCATAATACGTAGCTATAAAAATATTTTCCGGCGTTTTCATCGCTGTACAACCAAAATATTATGAAATTATTATTACCACCAACATTCAGTTGATATTGTTGGATATTAATTATAATAAAATAACAGATTCACAGTTTGAAAATATACCTCCAGATATAGTGCGAAAAGCATCTGATGCTGGTAATAATTTGCTACCAAAGACATCAAGACAATAATATGAAGCTTGCAATAGTTTTAAGTAATGAAAGAAGCAAGCAAGGTGAATTCTTGTTCTGAATACTCTTTGCTAATTTTTTTCTTTTGGAAAAATACTCAAGGGAATTGAAACCTTCAATGTTATCGTCCCAGTACTAAATGCTGAGGAGTACTAAAATTGTTATAATTTGAGTTGGTTTATAATAAAATAAAATAAAACTACGGGCATTTTTTAAATGGAAATCATATAAATATATTCGAAAACAGTCAGAAATCTTTACTCATTAAGAAAATTAATAATTTCTAAGATGAAACTGTTGAAACGTATATGCCGATCAAAGCGTATACCTAAAAGCTACGCTTTATACGTTACCAGCGCTCTGAGGGATAGTTTAACATGGAACGGAGGATCAGAACCTAACTTTTTCAAATTATTCACATGATTTCATTATTATAAAGTGTATTGGTAAAATGATTTAAGATTCACACCTCATATTTGATGACTTACGATGAAGATGAAAAAATTATCAACATTGTCGACACATCGCAAAAACAACAAGTTATTCGTCCTAGAGCAAATGTTTAAATTATCCCACTCATTATTTTAAATTGTTGTGCTTATATCGGAAACATTTCTTTGTATTTTTTTACAAGGTTAACCAAAAGTACTACTTCATTGTCAGATAAATAGCAACTGCAAATTGTTCTTTGTTTTTTTTTTTTTTGTTTAAACCATAATTTAATATCGAGTTTTACCTTAGGTTGTGAAATTGACCAGCTGTTTCCAGCTTATTTCAGTTTCGTGCGTATATGTCAACCAACATGGCAATCGACATTAGCTATAATCGTATTGTTGTCCACAGTGTAGGTGGGATTTGACCGATGCGTATAGTTAATTGGAGCATTTATGTTTTTTGATTGATGTATTTTTGACACAATATCAACATTACATCCACGTAAAATCAACTCTCGGAGTATGTTAAACAATAATAAATATAAGTTTGTGAACACTAAAATCATTAAGAAGAATTTGTTCTTAACTAATCTTAACACTATTGAAGTGGACTTTTGGTTGTTTGTAATCGAGAATTTAAGTATAAAAATCTTCACTGTGCAAGATTTCTGGAACGTCAAGATCATAATGTTGTCCATTGTGTTCTTTGATTATGATGATATATGTGCTATGCACTATATGTCTGCGGAAGGTCACAGGATTACTGTAAAATACCACGTTAATTTCGTGACTTCTAGCATAGTAAAAGTCGTATCTTACCAACAAAAGTCAGCTGGTAAGGGTTGATATAAGATTTGTCTTGCAAGCCAATAAAATGTGGAGTGCATCAATACTCAATATTAGACCACATTTTGTTTCTTCTGTTTATAACGACATTTCCTATCTAGACATCAGTGGTAGAATATGTTTTGCTGCAGAATATACTAGTTTCTCTTGGAGTAACCCTGATCCCTAATATGTATCTCAACGTTTCGAAGACTGGAATTTTATAATTACAAATACATTGCAACCTTTTGTATTAAATAACACCAACATTGATGTCGTTGAATCTGTAAAATTCTTAGGGCTCATTGTAGACAATTCTTTGAGAAGGGAGTTACATATTACCACTATATCTAAGAAATTAAGTTCTGCCTGTTTTGTACCGAGATCAGTTTCCAAAGCATAGAACTCGTCCATCTTTATAACAATTTATGATGCCCTTATTGAGTCTCACCACCGATATGCCCTCCCCTTCTGGGGTATGTGTGGTGCGATTCAATTAGAGCAAATCTTGAAACCACAAAAACGAGCTGTTAGATATTCACTAAAATAAAACACCAGGGCTACTAGCAGGACTTCTTTAAAAGATTCAAAATATTGACTCTCTTCCTTCCTTCCTTATTCATATTTGAAAACGTTTGCCTAATTGGTAAGAACGCTTCTCAACTGAACAGTTTTTTGGCAATAAAGTACTTCTCTGTTCCTCTATATCTCCCTCTTCTAGTTCCAAACAAGCTGTAAGAAGGGTTGCTTATGTAGCAATATTAATCAACACACCAAGTCGTTACTTCGCCAGCTTCCGTAAAGTCCCGATATAGATCACTGCGATTCTTAGTTCTTTTACAAATTAAAAATACTTCCCAACAATCACCAAAATCATCATAATTTTAACCATTGTACTTACTTGTGAGTTATAATTATAATTATAAGGATAAAGATAAAAATCAAAACGACTCAACTTCCAGGACTCCTTCATGGAATGGATACATCACTGGTGAATAGTTATTTGAGGTCACAGATTCAATAGTGATGAAAGAGTATTCAAAATATGTGGAAGATTCTCTCTAGCCTTTCTGTAGTTGTTTATATAACTAATATATTCTCCACTTACAACAAATATTTTCTTTTTCCATTAGGAACTTGTATGCTTGAAAATCAGTCATAGATGCTAGTCAAGAAATTTTATGTTCTTGTCTTGCCAAACGAAATTTGCATTTCCTTTAGATTTCAACCTCAATCTCCTTGAGAGCGATTTGTTATCTGAGCGTCATTTATTTTATCCAAAGTAATCTGTTCATACAAAAAAAAATGAAATTAACACAAATATAAACTGATTGAAAAAATTCTTTCTTGGTTGACAGTAACTTCAGATAGTTCAAAATCAGTTGTTAAGTGGGAAAATCCCAATGCTTATCTAAAAAATTGTGGAGAAAAAAGTAACAAATTCTAGGTAATATTTTTTATTCATTAATATCAATCTTTGATAATTTTAGATAATATAATCCCATCAGTTGAATATTAATTCTGATTTTCTGTTTTCTATACTAATTGCTACCACATATTATATATGTGTCAGTCCTTATTATAAATTCAAAGAGAAGACTTGTCTCTATGAGTGAAAGAGAAGTTGGGGAATAGGAATAAAAAGATAATATTTGCTTTTCTTTCAAATATATTTTCCTTTTACGATAGGATTTTCATTCCCAAAACTTTTTGAAACTTCTCCATTCAGGGACGCTTTTCTGGAATATATTGAATAGATTTATCTCATAGTCACTTCAAAATGATGTTGAACACGATTGCAGTTAATTAAAATTGAATAATTCACCGCATTTTCTAATGCAAAAACTTTTACATCTCTTGAAATATTTTGAATAACGCTTAGATCCAGTACTATTGAAACTAAAGTAAGCATTATTTTTTCAATAATATTCTAAATATTTTGATTTCGTTAACGTTCTATTTCAGTGAAGATACATTTCTTATTATAAGTGACCGAGTGGGGTAACGATTTCAAAAAGAGGAAACTTTTTGCAGTTTCCCTATTCATTGCAACATTTTTAGTCTATAATCGCTTTAAAATGATGTTAAACACGTTTGCAATTAAATAATTCTCCACATTTTATGATGAAAAACTTTTATACCTCTTGAACTATTTTGAAAAGACTGATTTCATAGATACGTTGAGATCCAGTACTGTTGAAACTGAAGTATGCATTTCTTTCAATAATATTCCAAACATTTTTATTATTTATTATCTATTTCATTGTAGATACCTTTGATAACAAAGTGTACGAGTGGGGTAACGATTTCAAAAAGTTGAAATTTTTTTATACTTCTCATTAAGGGAAACTTTTCTCGTCAGGTCAATATACGCTCGCGCATATCTCTCGCCTTGTCGTCGCCACACTCTTAAACATTAATCTGGGCCATTTAAGACAGAATTGGGATTCATTGGTTAACAATATGTGATTCCAATCCGCTATTGTCGAAGAAAAGTGTTCTCGTGCAAAATTCAAACTGACATCTGGTGTTCACGCAGAAGCGGCGGTACTGTAGCTCTTGAGAAGTTGTCTCCTGTTCACTCTCTTATATTTACATTCTCTCAAAATACTAGAAAGAAGAAAGCTGTTACCTCTGGCTGTTGTAGTTCTGCCTTGTCCTGAAGCAAGTCTTCTCGTGTGTGAACCATTCTTTTCGTACCGCCGCTGGCATACTCGTTGCATATTCGAGAGACTTACATACCGTTTCGCACTGACCGCGCCCATTTTCTGAACCTGCCACAATTCGTGCAGGAATAACAGAATTTATGCTCATTGCAATACAATGACAGTGACAATACTACACAAACTATTTGCAATAGAAAGATAAAAGACAGAATAAAAAAATGGGCTGATAATGGTTTCAGGAATTTAGACGAGGGCCAAAGACAAGAGGATTTTGTTTATTCAAGGAACCAGCTAGGAAACTAGGGTACATCCGAACAAAGAAACAAAAAATTCAATTTCAAAAATAACTTATGTGCCATTCTTATTTTATGCTCTTTTATGTTCTTTCCCGTTCGAGTCCTTTTAATTACGCTATTTCTCACTTATGTCTAATAGTGTCCTGTTCATATGAGGAGACAGCTTTTTTTATCGTTTTGGCCAAAAGTTGGCATTTATAAAGATACTTTGAAGAATGAATTAATTTTGGAACCTTGGATTGAATATTTTTACTCTCCCTACATTAGTATATATGATATTAATCTCCTTCTTGTATTACATCGTGTGTTTGTTCTATTTTGTTGGAATTCAATAAATTTTTAATTTCATTGCGTCATGTTCAATTCTTCGCTACAGTAAGTTATGAATGCTTAAATTACCAACAAATTATCATTTAATTTTCTTTTTGTACTCCTTTTTCAGATCTGCAGCATTTTCATTTTCCGAAACATAAATTTGCTCTTTATTATCGATACTACTCAATTTATAACATTATTTGATTACTATACTATAAAATAACAGGCCATGAAATGCTTTAATTCTAACTTTAGCCATGATATTCAAATATATTACCAATCCAACAATTTTATTCAAAATTCATGAAATAAATGATTGAATGGTTGAAATTTTCATAATTTGTTTTATATCTGAATAGAGAATGTAAAGAATTTCGTAAACTGGGTATGACATTATATGTTATGTTTGTTTCTATTTTTCGTTTGAATATATATCATAATTAATTTTATAATATAAAATTACAGAATATAACGAAGCATGCTCAAGTGATTATTTTAAGAAAGTATGAACATGGTCTATGGTGCTCAATGGAGTATCTCTTCATAGAGGATTTCTTTTTGGATATTCCTTTTTTACGTTTTCCTGACATATTTATGTCGGTCACCTTTACCGTTCTTGATTCTGGTATTATTTGAAGTGTCCCAAGAATCCCAGTCTTTTCGATCTTATGATTTTTCCAATTTCTTGGGCATTGTACAGGTTTTTTATATGCAGGTTTGTTGTTTTCCTCCATATGTATCCCTCCTTTTCCCTGCTAATATTCTTCTAAATAATTTCCTCTCCCATACATTTAATTTGTTCTCTATCCATTATCCACGTTTCGCTTTCATGAAGTAGTATCGGTCTGATGACTGATGAATTCTACTCCATGATTTTTCTTTGTTTCGTGCGTTTTGGGATGAATCATTTTCATGTACTTTGATTTTTCCCCGTTTACTCTTAGGTTCGGTACTTCTGCCATTTCTTTTTAAATTCTTTTTCACTTATTGAGAAAATTACGACATTATCTGCATAGGCTAGCAACTTTGTTGTTATGTTTCCCGTGGTGTTTATTCCGCTTCATCATACTGTCACGAACTCATCTTCGCCCTGGAGTTGGTCCTGCTTTGTAGATTCTTACAAGTCAGCGAAGGTGCCGACTTTGATAAAATACCCGGAATTCGGTTGTTCCTTGTTTTTATATCAGCTTTTATAGCAAGCGTTTTATTTACATTGTTTCTTTTGAATCGTTTTTGCGAAGTTTAATTCATTTATTTGTTTAGTTTCTTTATTTTTATAGAACTCTTGGAAAGTTAGCGCTCTCTACGAAATGTTTAACTACATGTATCAAATGCGACGCTCTTTGACGTTGTCTTCAGTTCGGGATGTGATAATGTCGAAACTAGTCAGTAGTTACACCCTCTCCTTCTAATTGTGAGCCATTGGGGACGTTAATATCGACAAAAAGGTCTATTTACATCACACTCTTCAGAGGGGTTGTAATTCAATATTCGTCGAGGGATTAGCCAGGAAAGTAGTTGTTTTCCCCTTTGGAGAACGGCGGAATACATTTTCGAAATTAATTCAGAGGCGAATAGTAGAAATCCTTTATTTTGTATATATATATATATATATATATATATATATATATATATATATATATATATATATATATATATATGTATGTATTGAACTGGCAAAGTAATCGAAGAATTTAAATAAAATATTTAAGTTAGTTAAATGATAATTTAGGGTAGTGTATAGTATTTACATAAATTAAGAACTATATTGTTTATTAATACACCCCACGAATAGAAATCGTATGTATGAGAAGAAAAACATTACAATACATTCCAGTATTTTGTAGAACAATATAGTGGCTAAAGAATCTCCCTGTTTTAGCCCTGTATTTGTTGTTAAAGCTATCTGTTGTTTTCTGTTTAATTTTGTTTTCTGTTTGGGTATTTTAGAGTATAATTTTCCTGAGCTTCATCAGTTTTATTGGTTTTCCGGTCCTTAAAATGATGAATAAATGAATTGTAGTCCTAGTGCTGGTCACATGGTAAAAATTATATTTAAATTATGGAGGTATAATATTTGCTTTTATATTACTTTAATTAAGAGTCGCATAGATTGAGCAGTCTTCAGTTGAAGTGTTATATCACTTCTCCAATTTTCCATTCAATAGTTCTACTTGATTTTCTACTTTTCACACGAAAATGACAATTTTGTTCATTAAAATATCGATTAATCCAAACTATAACTGGAATTCAAATATTATTGGATTGGATAGGAAATTGATGTGACCGTCGGTAATACAGTACTCTGGATTGGAACTTCAATACTAGAATGCCAGATGTTGTTGAAAAAGCTGGATTTTGAGTTTTTTTGACAAATAATTAGTTTATTTTCAGTGAAAAATTTTTTTTAGTAAATTTCACTTGTTTCCACATTTCTAGATTTGCTTTCTGCTATTTCTTATCTCCTCTTTTGTGCACTTGTTCCTGAATTAGGATTTCTAGTTTCTTTCATACTGTTATGTTTTCTTATTCATTTACACTTTGGCTTAATGGTTGGGATAAATTTAAACGTACGGTCAATGTTTTCCCTTCCCATTTATTTGAATACTGAACTACTATTCAACTGAATTATATTTGAGACGCAATTTTTAGTAATAACTAACTTATATGGTTATTTTTTTTATTTTCTTTGAAAATTCGATTTTTCGGAATTAATCGCTCATTTGCCACCGTTACGGTATCATTTTCTGGTCATTTTATTGATGATGAACTGGAATGTGAGTATAATCTAATATCTTTTGCACGTGTTTCTGTTGAATACTGCTTTTAATTGATACTAATGAGATTTAATAGATTTATGCTCACTTACGTTCCGAAGGAGCTGTAGTGATATTATTTTAAGAATTACTTTTCTCTATGGTTTTTGTTTCCACCTACATTTTCAAAAATAAGTAATTAAATCATATGCTGCTATCATTGGCGATTCATATTGAATAAATTGTACAATTTCAATAATTCCAATGTTTCTCAATAATAATATAGTGTATATTCGCAAACATTTGAAAAATCAATTGTATATAACAAGTGCACTACTTTACTCCATAATTCTATAAATTATTTTGATTGGGAAACTATTGACGTCGAAATGTAAAGCCAGTGCGCATTATTTCTAGCAAGTCTAGCGTTTACGTACTAATTTATTATGTTATAGCGAATAGTGCACACACGTTAATTTTCAAATCAATTTAATTAAATATTGTAGTCAGTTGGAAGTGAATATTTTGGCACACAATTAATGGTTTTTTGCTCCTGATCTCCTTTATCAAGTTACTTTACGTTTTGAATATTCAAATAGAAATGAATGTGATTTTTACGAATACACGAAGTAATTTATTTTGAAATTTCAATTTAGTTCTCGACTTAATTAATTTACATGAAACTCATTATTTTAGGCAAGAAATGCATTTCTCATCTAAAATCTAGTTACCTCTATCATCCCCTATGTATGTATGGATTTGGGGTCTCATATACACTGAGACCCAAAGGATCTATTGTGTACCCCTTTGTGTACCCTGTGGGATAGCTTTAATGGTCAGAGACCTTCGTCTTCTATTTCATACGCTCCCAGGTGTAATACTCTGAAGTTCCTTAGTGTTTCACACTTCGAATGTGGATAGTGGTTTTGTCCTCTATACAACAAAACCTGCACGCCGCACTATCTGCTATGTTAAGCGTCTTCAGGTGTTTGTTGAGGCGCCCCCGATAGAACTGTTAGCATTCATAGATTGTTTTCAATTAAATTGATACATTCAGCAGATCTACTCTGGTTGTAGCTTGTCCCAATGATTAATTTTGCTCCTATATACCTTCTTTTTCAGTGCTACTTCCATTGTTCTGTAGCTGATACCACAGAAGGGTTCGTGTCTCATGATCCCCCTGATGCTTCACAATGACAAATTTTTTAGTTTGGTCGACAGAATCACTATTTCAAAAAGGAATTTGTACCAAAAATATATTCAAAGTTATGATTTAAACTACACTTGCTTTTTAAAGAAATAAAAGGTTTGATACGTGTTTACTAGAGTTGCATTTTTGGGTAAAAATTGTTCATATAATTTTTTTCTCTCCAGTAAAAATTTGTTTTTCTTCTTTTTGAAAAAACTGTTGATTTTCTAATTTTTGAGAGGTCTACTTTTTGTGTAGAAGGAATAAATTTCTTAACATATTTGAAAAACAACATTCCTTTCCTATATGGTGTGCAATATCAGGGAATATTATCAGAATAAAATTAGGAAATAAGTCACGTTTTTTGGCCAGTTGTAAAATGCATTCTGTGAGATGGTTTTTCTTGCCGAAAAAAACTAGGATCAGCAAGTGCGATACGATAACAACATAATGATGAAAGTTTCGACCTGAAAGGGTTCATTCAGTTTAAATGAAGTTCAGGATGAGGAGAAGACTGTACAAGATAGATACAAAAATTACTTATAGACCACCATAAAAATGAGCGATTGGAAGTAGCCTGCAAATAAACTTTTAGAGAAAAACAGTTTAAGGCAAGCGCTAAAGAAATTTGTCGTGAAAAGTTTGGAGTAATGCATGACACACGCTAAACCACACCCAAAAGTTCTACAAATCGTTAACATGAAAAGTATCCCATCATAACCTCTATGGCTAGCAGCACAACGATTTAGAAAGGACGATAAGCTGCGAGGGCCCGTCACTGAATAATAGATCTCGCAGACGGAATAATTCTATGCAGAGGAAATACTGCAAATGTTTAGGTACGATACCTCAATTTTTTTAGTAGAAACGTGGAATTTTCGTCGCCCTTGCGTGGATCCATATAATAGATTTTTTTTGTATTTTAAACATAAATAGATGAAATTGACTCTAAACACTGAAAAGTCTGTTTGCAATTTTGCATTTCCCAATAACTGCTTGCACTCATTCCACACCTGTGTTTTATCAGGTAAACAGCATAAGGTATTATATTAATTCCACTGTCTCTGGGCCGGTGAGAGTATGCTAAAATTATAACTGCTTTTTGGAACTTGTGGACATATTTTCTCCAACTACTTATTAAAAGGAGAAGTAAATACAGCTGAACAAAAAGACAACCTATTTGTCACAGTGATAATGTGGTATGTCAAACATTTTAACATGTTGATTAATATCATTTTATGTTACTGTTGTCATGCCAAGTATAGAATTAATGGGTTTAATAACATGTCACGAATGGAAATAGATTTTATGGATTATTATTCCCGAATAACAACTTTAGAGAGTTTATTAAGTGTCAATCTTTATGCAGGAAAATTTCTTTCGCAATAATTAAAATAGGAAACAAAGAACAAATAAAATCCTTAAAAAAATATTTTCCATTGTAGTGTTAACACATACATATATTCTGATTCGCAAGTGAAGTAGATAAAGTAACCCTCTGGCTGTTTATTTCCTGTTTGTATAACAATTACAAATTGACGAAATGTTACTTCATTTAACAAGTTTCGACCACTGAAAAAACATAAAATCATATATATGATATATTCTTTCGCAATTTTCAGTTTGTGTTTTGAACCATGATTTTTAAATTTTAACCTGCCATTTGACCACAAGTTCTTAAGATGGCTTAAAATTACCCCATATTATATTGTCAAGTTGGCAGAGACTACTTTTGAATCCACATATACTGGTGTTTTTGCAAAACACGTACTTCATTTATAGGTATCCATCAAGTGGCAACATTTGACAGACGCAGATTTAGGAAAAAATTGTTGGAAAGTGAAGATGACCAAGACAATCATTCACAAGCTACCGATACCCAGAGTATCAAAAATAAAAGTTAAATCAGCGAAGTGGTGTAAATATTGATATAATTGGATTTCTGAATGATGATGACAATATTAGAAAAGTATAGGCAGAGAATTTTATCAAAATATCAGTTTATATTTCAAAAATCACGATTAGGTATAAACATTATAATTATCTACATTTTTATTTAGCTATTCATTCTACCCTTTTTAGTTTCATAAGACAAAAAATTCTTTTAGAGTAAAATAAAGTTTTCTTTAAAAATTGACTTTTTCATCATTCACTTCTCTGATGAAATTCAATCCACCAACAAGATTATAAGCCGCGTTCAAGAACTACAGATCTATCGAATCTATTTTTCATTTGAAATCACATTTAGTTAAAAGCTTCAATAAATAATTTCTTTTACATCAATCTTTGGGAAGTTATCGAAATAAAGGTAAGTCTATTAAATATACTGACAACAATGTAAAATTGCAAAGTTCCCAGTTAGACTTGAACTTGCGATCATTGCATGGCGACGACCTAAACACACCCTCGTCAACGTATTTTTGTTATCGCTGAATAACGAAATTCATATATGAAATTATAGTTAATTCAAATAGTAGTATTCACAGTAGAAAAAACCCAATAAAGCCAATACTAATAATATAATAACTTTTTTTTTTCAAATGATTCCAGTTACTTGTGGAAAATTATGTATGAAATTAGTAGGACTAGGTTTCGAAAAATCAAATCTAATAAAATCCAGATTTTTTCTATATAATGAGAATAATTATATATTGGCCTAAAGCAAATCCAAATTAATTAGTTCAAGTTTAAATTAAGTGAGGTTTGCACTTTTAATGTTAAATAATTGCATAATTTTTTTTCTCAACGTGAACTTCCCAGACATGACGCGACTGAACGTCACCACACAACCGCGACAACACTACGCGGACGAATTAAATTAACTTTGTCAGCAATCCAATAACGGTTTCCCACATCATTTGTGAACTAATCACAAGGTGGTGACACGCAGCGATGAGTTCAGTTATACGTAAACTTCTCACTAAAAATATATCGACTTGCCAATGTTTGTAAATTTTTTAAGCACAAATTTTTAAACAGGATTAATAAAAGCTTTAGTGGAACAACATTATCTGATTTGAGAAAATATTGTCGACATGTTCTGGAAATAATTTACCGACATTATATTTGACATAAAGATTTGATTTGATGAGAACCTACTATATTTCAATATGAAATATCTGTTTCAGTTTGGTTTGTATATAGAAGCGCTTTTTGATACAAAAATTATTATAAATATGATATTTCTATCATATTGTTTTTTGTTGGGTTCTTTTCGTCATTGTAATTCGATATAGTTTATCAGTTTAGTTGAAATACTAGCAATTTATAACATTTGTTTAAATGTATTTCTTATTATGTGATATGTCATTGTGGTTGTCCTATTTTTATTAAAATATTGTCGTTCACTAAAAATTTAATGAAAGTGCGACATTTTGTTGCATATTTAGTTTTCCTTGGTTATTTATGTTGTTTGCATTTGTCGTGGAGTTTCTAGTATTAACTTATACCATTCGTATGCTTCGTAGTAGTGTACTGCATCATGAAAAAATTTGATATATCTACATAAAAACCATAACCAATTGAGATTTACGCTCAATTTCACAATCACAATCACTCTGAAAACTAGTAAGGAAGGGGAAGTGACAATTTTCAGTAGCCCCATGATATCCTTGTAGAAGTATGTGGAGCACCTCATGAGTCATCTTTTATAGTAAGCCTGTAAATAGCACTCGTCAAATGAGAAAGCTCCGGTTGAGAAGTATGAACTATAGGAAAAATCGCTTGAAGAAAAAACGGAGGAAGAAATGCAAAAAAACATTTAAAATGAGAGTGATGATCAGCAGGTGTACAATTCCCAGAAAAGGGTGAACTTATCAAGGCCCAATGAAAGTCTAGCCCAAGGGCGTAGTTATATTTACGAACGATGATTAAACTTCATCTGAGTATATACTCGTATATTCGGTTTTTTGTCAATTCTAACAGAATTTGCTGAATCAATTTCGATAAAATGTTCCACCTCCGTACTATAATTTAATAAACGAAAAAACAATTATCAAAGTCGATCCATAATTGGAGGAATTATAGCACAAAATGTGTACAAAATAAATATACGGTTGCATTGAGAGGCTCTTCCTTTTCCGATGTCTGTTACATAGTTGTTTGGACGCTTATTAGCCACGCTACTAGCATAAATACTCTACGTATATCTGGCCTATATTATATAAATTCCTGGCATGTTGAGTTTCGAACAAAATTATCGGCTAAGATCATCTTTAATGATTATAATATGACGTTCCGGTTTACAGGGATTCTTACGAATTTCTTTTCATGTACGAGGGTGAATCAAATATAAACAAGACTTATTTTTTAAAATATTTATTTTGATTTTTAACGCACAAACAATCATAGTTTATTTTTCTACATAATCTCCTGATTTAGAAACACATTTTTCCCAGCGTATAGGTAATTTTTTAATTCCTTCCAGGTAAAAAGAGTCAGGTCGTGTTTGTAGCCAATTGCGCACATATGCTTCAACCTCATTATCGCTGTGGAATTTTTGCCCTCCCAAAGCTTCCTTGAGAGGACCAAAGACATGGAAGTCGCAGGGAGACAGGTCTGGACTGTATGGAGGGTGTTCCAGTGTCTCCCAACCCAGTTGCTCCAATTTTTGTACTGTCAGGGCTGCCGTATGGGGGCGAGCATTGTCATGGAGGATAATCACTTTTCTCATTGGAAGGTGTCGTCTTTTGCGGCGATATGCAAGTCTGACCTCAGTCAAAATTTTGCAGTAGTACGCCGCATTAATTGTTCTGCGCTCATGCAAAAAATCAAGGTGCAGCAGGCAACACTGGTCAAAAAAAACGGTAGCCAAAACCTTGCCAGCCGATAATCGTGACTTGGCTTTCACTGGTCCAGTTTCTCCTTTCTTCCTCCACTCCATACTCGCTTGTTTCGACTCAGGGGTGTAGTGATGCACCCACGTTTCATCACAGGTGACAATGTGAGAAAGAAATGGGTCTCCTTCTTCCCGAAATCGAGCAAGAAGACGCTCACACACTTGAAAACGATTCAGTTTCTGGTCAACTGTCAGAAGACGAGGAATCCACCTGGCACACATTTTGCGATACCCTAGCTCCTCTGAGAGTATAGAGTAAGTGTTCCCATAACTTATTCCAACCTTAATTGCAATATCCGAAGTTGTTAGACGCCTATCACCTTCAACAAGTTGACGAACACTGTCGATGTTGCCCGCTGTAATGCTGGTGCGGGGTCTGCGGTCATGGCTCTCATTTTCAACACGTTCACGGCCCTCCACGAACTGTTTATGCCAAGCAAACACTCTAGCTCGCGACAGCGTCTTTTCCCCGAACTGTGCAGTCAATCTTCTCAAGATTTCGGCCGGTTTTACACCTTCTGCAGCTAAAAACTTTATAACAATACGTTGCGCAATAGAGGGAGGTACCTCCTGCTCGGACATCGTAACGATGGACACTGAGCGAGTCTATGATGATGAGTCACGTGCTTCCCCCACTCCTGACAAACCAACCTAACAGCCAATAACAGCGGAACGTTCTTCCATCACTATTGCGCGCGCAGGTCCAAAAGTCTCGTTTATATTTGATTCACCCTCGTAAATATGGCAATCAAGCAGAATCAATTTGATTTATGATAGCGAAGCATTACTTCGATATTGGTTTTAATCTGGTAGTAAAAGTTTCATAACTTTTGTTGACAGTCGACAAAACTGGATTTTTATTGATAATCTTCTTGGTTAGAAAGAAAATTATTAATTGTTATTGCATAAAGACAGATACAGATACAGATAATGTTCGATACAATTTGAAATATATTCAATAGATCGAAGTCTTCTTTTCATAAATGCTCAGTCTCTCAGCGATATTTTCTATACAATAATAATATACAATGCGGTCCAATATACAGTGTCTACTTAAGTTGGAACCATATGGAAAACATTTTATTCTTGATAAAAAGTTCTGCATGGTGCTAAAGTTAAAATGCAACTATCAGATATCAATTTTTTAAAGCAGATTTATAAAAAAATTTGAATTTCGGGCAAGAGTAAAGTATCTTTATTTTTCACAATTCAGATAAATGTTATGGAGTAAAGTTGTTTTGAATTGAAAGTTATATTCAAATGTGCAATTACAGACATTTGTTATGAAAATTTAGTTTTTTTTTTGATTATCCACTAATCATTCTGTATTAATAATTCTAGCCGATAAATCTGCTGTTTTAAGTAACATCATAAAAAAGTCAAAGGAGTCAAATCAGCAGACCTAGGAGGCCAAAAAATTTCTGAATACCTATGAATCACCTTCCCATTAAACATATTTTCATGGAGTACTCTAACGTTTAATGTACTATGGATGGAAGCACCGTCTTGTTGGAACCAAATTATCATACCTTCTTGTAACGGGAAATCACTTACTTGATTTTCTAATAATTATAAGTATTGTGCGGCATTTGAGGAAATTCGATAAAAAAAAGCTAATTCATTTTTGTACATACCATACCATACGTTTGTTTTAAAAGAATATTGGTTCCGAGTTTTCATTACAAAGTTTGGATTACTGTTAGACCACCAGCGACAATTTTGTGATGAGACGGTACCGTTTGAAGAAAATGTTGCCTCATCGGAAACGTTCTTATAAAAAACAGGTCTTTATCCAACTTTCCTTGAATCGGAGCACAGAATTCACAACGAATATCATAATCCCTTCGTAGAAACATATGTACAAATTGCGGTTGGTGTGCAGGATATTTATTACCTTTCAACATATTTGCCACAGTATTTTTACTTACTGTAGAAGTATTGCAGATGCCATTTTTCTTAATGACATTTTTAGGTCTGCTACGGCAGAAAGCATCACTTCAAATTTAGTGTCTTCATCCGCAACCTGTTTTCTTAAATTTATTTTCCATATTATTATTTATTTTAATATTATAAACAACAACTCACTATAACAATAAAATTATTAAGTATAGAGGCTGTTCACAATTTATATATTATATGACGTCATCTTTTTATCATTATCATTATCATAATAAATTCGGGTCAATATCACATTCGTAGAACTTCGTACTATCCAAGCAGAGTGAGGTCTATAATTTTTAACAAAACACTTCATACGCTACAAGAAACTGCAAAATAGAAATGTTCATTCACCAGCGATTTTCAAATATTTCAACCTAAATTTATGACCACATTAATTATTTCCTCTTTTCTAGGTAGCAACTAGAGCGAAAAAATCGAACATCTCTGAGCTAAGTTTTCAGAAAATATCACAAAAAATAGATTATGGTCGACTATAAATTATTTATATCGTTGTTATGTAGACAGTCAAAGCAGATTAGCTCGTAGATATTTTTCTCAAATATTCTCTTGCGATTTTCTCAAGTCATATATTATTAAATAGTTATTTTCATGTAGTCAAAATAAATAGTACTCAATTAATATTAATGATTAATTGATTTTTTTCTCATACATATCTATAGGGTTATGTTAAAAATTCGTAAAACGAGAATGTTCACTGTAAACAAAATTTAAAAACACTCCAATCAGTTTATTTTATTCTGTGTCTTTTGACATTTGACTGTCAAAAAGGTAAGCTTGCGTTTGATATAGCATATTGCGTTTAATTCCGCATAATTTGACAATAGCTAAGAAAATCAGTCGGTGGTGTCGATTGGTGCAAAGAAATGCTGAAAAACCAATCGCAGAAGACAAATCATTTTCCAACACTACAATGCGAGCGGTTGATGCGATGAAATGACATCTCTTGGAGGTACCTCAATCGGAATGGAAAAAATGCAAAAGTGTATTGATCTTAGTGGAGAATATTTTGAAAAATATGTCTATGGTAAAACTTGAATAGCAACTCTCGTATAACGAGGACTGTCACAGTTGTTTCATTAAAACAATTGATACTAATTTATATTTCAACAAGGCAACTTTAAGTCTAAATTCTTTCATTATCTAGTTTCTTCCAAAAGTTCAAAATCTATATCAATTTGTTTTCCATAATTCTTTCGGTTTCTTCTTATGTAATAAGTTTTAGCATTATTTTTCCAAAATTAACGTTGAACTTTTCATAAATTTTGTTCTTACTTTATCATAACTCCACATACTTATGCTGGTAGAACAACAGTCAATGATTTCAGTCATTGAAATAGGTACAACAGTAGAAACAAATATTAATGCGTACGCCAAGGTTTAAAATTAGGACACCCAGAACTATAAATACTTTTGTAATAAATCTGGTTTGTATTTTTATAGACTCATTTGTGTGGATGTGTTATACAATTTTCGACGTTTTATCGGCGAATCTTTGTGATTTACTAACTGAAACAGATGTTCTATTAAGTTTATATTTTGAACCGCGGTGGTCGTCATAAACATTAACACACCTAATAGTCGTTCATAAATTTCGGAAAAATTAACACAATATAAACATATGTCAATTGTAGATGAAAAGAAAATTTTATTTAAGTTAGACAATTCAATATTTACTTTAATAAAATCATCTGCTGAAATTGAAGTTACGGTTTAAATGTGAACATTGAACAGGTATTGTAGATAAAAATAATGGCTTCAAAAAGGGATTGAGTATGTCAATTAAACACTTTTTATATGAGCGACATATTCAAAAAACATTAAGAAACCTATGTGTGTGTTTTATGTATGAAACGCCTCAATTATCTCGGAAACGGCTTGTACGATTTTTATAAATTTTTGTGTACAAGGGTCTTATGATTCGACCGGTATTATGGTGGTATTTACATTTTTGTCAGATCTTTCACCATGTATCATCCTCTACACTGTTATGATGGTATAATGTAATTCAGTTTAATAGGAACATATATCAGTTGAATTCATATTTAAATGCATTTCATGCCGCATAAAATTCTAGTTCTTTGATTTATTAACAAGTTACATGTTTATCATTAAGCAATATTAAAGTTGTCAAAGTTGTACAAATAGTTATTATTTGTATACAAGGACTGAAAGTGCTACTTTGTTGTAGGAGTCTGAAAATTGCGAGATGAGCGAAACGAGGCGAGCAATAGACGAGTAAGATCCGAAACTTTTTCAATTACACTGAGGAAAGAAAATAAATAATAGAGAATCATAAACATCAATTGGCGAGGATCCGCTTAACTATTCATCGCTGATGTTTTCTTTTTCATCATCATTCATTAATTTAGACAAAACTTCGGATAAAACAAATAATTTCAGAAAATTAAAAATTTAAGCTTATGCAAAATGAAATGAAACTGTCAACTGTCAAAATTGAAGTGTCTAGAGCTACATTTAAGGAGTTAAAGTTGTCTACTCCAGAGCATCCTGAAAGTGTTTTGCAGTACGGAACTGTCACTTTCACTACATGGAACACCCACAACGCAACTTTCGGTATGTAAAGACTACAGAACTAACAACTTTCAGATGGCGTCGTCTAAAAATGTTATTTGCATGTTACTTAAACAATTTCATCGCGTAAAACAATGAAACTGGAAAAATAATTTCGGTATAATATTTATGATGCTTTTCATCGATAGTTGAGGAACACTTGTTTAGATTATTTAAAAAACATATAAAGTGTTTCTTGAGATATTTACCATTAAATGAGCGTTTTTCATAGCCATACAAATTTGAGGGTCATCCTAAAACAGCGGGTCCATGACGAAACGGAACGTGCTAATATTTGAAGTGCTTCGTGTGCGAATTCATACTCATACCCAAATGTACCTGTCGCAATTGACGACAGCATCTTGGTATATTTAGGGGTATATTTAGGACATTTTTGTCTTTTTTAGGCAATACTGTCTTTGAAATATTTAGACTACGGTATTCTGCCTTTTGCTCTTCTTACCAGTATTACTGCTCTCGGATGGAATTTCTTTGATTTATACTATACTTATATAAGAGGTTCAGGTTCCTTCTCCACATTCAGCTACAGCACGATAAGTCCTTCTGCGTGAAGTATTTTGGTTTCAAGAAATGCTAATTTTGTCAGGCTGGATCTATCCAACCAAATTAAGTTTCCTGTAATTTCCAACTATTTTAATGCAAGTGCCATAAAAAAGGACTAATCTAACCAAGAAAATAAGCCATTTTGATATTGTATTATTACAATCTATTTTTGAACTAGAATTTGAAGAGTTGACTTGTGATACAAGATGTAATTATTTTCGCTGTACTCTCACCTACTAAAAATCGTCAACTCTCCCCAATAGTCTATTTTTCTGTGATAAATATACACTTCATTATTATCTCATTTCCCACCATTTTTTATACATAAATTTGTCCAGAAAGCACTATATTATCAAAAATGTATCAAACGAGGCAAAAGTTTTCATATGAATATTTTCACCTGGTTTTTATTCAGCCAGTGGAAAGTTTATAGATTTTTTCAAAGGTAAATATGTTCTATCACGTATCTCATTAATCCAACGCCTACACGGAGCTTTTGCGTCAACTACTAACTATTCAACGGTTCATTTCAGTGTTGACTAAACTCCGTGTTCTGGTTCTGCTTGTGTAAATAAATATTTGTTTCATCTTTTAAGAATTAGTTTATTGACAAAAAATAATGGAACGAGTTCCCTTTTGATGTCTACCATATTTCCATCCGGAGAAACAAACAAAATTAATATGTATGACTTGAGGATTTTGTTATTATTCATTCCAATGAATCGGTAGATTTTGTATGGAATAATACCAATAAAGAAATAAAACAACACCACTCTTAAAATATTATATTAAAATCACCTCAATTTCCAAATTATTCTTCTAATAAATATTCGTCAATTTGTCTCTTTCAAGGTTGCTTTGAAGTCATGCTCTTCGTTTAGAATGACATTTTGGAGTACAGAAGCCAATCTCTCAAGATATTGATATATATTGATGCTTCATTGATGACAACGGAAGTTTGCAGAAATATAAACCTCGTGTTAATAAGATATATTTGGCTTACAAAATTTGGCCAATCCTATAAATTTAATGATGTTCCAAGATATTAACAATAAAAATCTAAAACCAAATTATGTGTACTTCTCTAACCACGGTATTTTTTGGTTTAATGTTGGAAGAGGTAGTGACAAGCAGGGCATAAAGAGATCAATATTTTTGTATGTAAAGACCAAAGCAATAAAAACAAGCCAATGAACCGACCAAATTAATGAGTGAAATGAAATATCTACAATGGGTGAAAAAAAAGAGGATTGAATTTGTATATAAAAATTTTAATTCATGATTAAAAAGTTGATGTATTTACGGATGTATAATGAGACTTTTGAAACAGTAATAACTTACCTGTTATTAAAAAAATGTGAGAATCTATGCATCTAAGCATGTTGAATGTGGGAAGCTAAGAGACGCGATGGCTCAATTTATGAATCAGCTTTTTATCACGCCTTCTATCAATGAACATGGAAAGTATACATCCTTCAGATGCTATTAAATAAGTTTCTTCATATCATATTGTTTTTTCCTAAGATGATGGCCACGAACATTTGGACACCAAATTTAAAAAGCTACCCACTCAGAGCATTGTTGAAGAATCTTCTCTTTTTCATTGTTGATTTCACAGAAACTCCTTCACTGTATAAACACTTTGGTGGTTAAACCTCTTCTCTCATATGGAAATATTGTTTCGTGGTCCTGTACGTAGAAAGCAAAGAAGCGTAGAAGAAAAAAGCAAATGGTCCAAAAACGGTCCTTACATTAATATTGGATGGTACAATTCTGAGCCAGGAGAATCACATGTATCGTATATATCCTCATTGATTTGCAGAGTGGAGTAACTGGCCATGCGAAAATCTAGACGCAAGCTGAAGTTGAATATCCAATTATATTATGTGCAATGATTAAATAGTGCTTAATAATGAGGGCCTGGAGACTAACATTACTGACAGTAGACAAGGACTTCAGGCTTGATATACTAAATAAAAGAGTCATCTGATTCGCGGATAGCTGAAGGATTCACGATGATGTAATGTGGACACTCTATACATAATCGACACCATAAAAATACTATAATCTCAATAAGCTCTTACAACAAAGCTACTATAAAAGTCATCATGACCGATCAATTGAGCTCTAGATTTGTGGAGAATGATGGCTCCAATGTCTAATTTATTTGGGTGCCCGGTCCCTCGGGTAACAAGGGCAACGACTAGTTGCAACAAGCTAAGGCACACATAGATTGACCTTCTGTCTGTCTTACTAATCAATTTCTCTACTTTACAAGAGCAAAATTAGACAAGTGACTGATCTTTCAACATAACACTATCATCTAAAACACCTTCAACATGTTATAGTCAAGACAGATAATCCTCTATTATCCCAATACTCACACGTGCGAGTTCAATCTTTACCGCATGCCTAGTAACTTAAAAGGTTCAAGTCAAAGTGCTTGAATAGATTTTCCAAGAATATAGGTTTTGGTAATTTGAAGTGAGATACAACGGGCCTATGGAAAGTAGGTAAGATAAAAATAACGGTGTATGAATTATTATTGTATTTATAACTTGTGCTGCATACATTTTAATTCGTATATATCATAACTTCATCCGTGACAATCAGTGACAGCCAAGGGCGGATCCAGCTTTGGCGCCAGGAGGGGGTCACATAGTCGTGGTCAAGTCAATAACTTGATAATAATAATAATTTAATTTTGATACATAGATACAAGTAAAAAGTAGATATTTTATTGATGTGCATGAGGACTGTACTGTAAAATATTTATTCTTTATTGTACACTTGAAAACTTAACACATAATAACGTACATATTGTAATCTTCTCTTGAAGACATCCAGAGAAGCACTACCACGCACGGACTGAGGTAGCCTATGAAGGTACACTTATAAACCCATTATAGGTAGAAAAAAATTTAAGTTTTTTAACTTAGAACTGTTATGTTATGATATGTTGAAGTCTAGTCGTTCCGATTCCTATTGAGGTTAGGTATAGCTAGACATTACGTAGTCGACAAGCGCGCGTAAGTGTAGCGCGGTAAAATTCAAATTTATTGTGTTATATTGAATTAATTAAATATTCAAGGTATGCAGTTACACAAAATCTGTATGCTGGCAAAATATATAAATAAAATCATTATGTTCAATTAGAGATCCACCTAAGTCCTGGAATCATCTCAGGGGGGGGGGGGAGTCATGACCCTGGATCCGAATTTGGTGACAGTCTGTTTGCTATTATAGCCACTTAAGTGACATTATGACTGTCATGAAAGACGCACACAGCGTTAGATTAGTTTTGTTTCATTTAAAAAAAAAAATACCAACGCGTAACGTTAAGTTTTTTCTATTTATCCCCATCATCAAATTTAGCAAGTTTCCTTTGTATGCCAGCCAAAAGTAGTATTTCTGAAAATATTCTTTACTTTGTATGGATGGAATTTATTATCGCGTAAAATATCAATTCGTTATTTTTCAGATAAACGATCCATTGTGACTTTCAATGTACTTCAACAATAATAATTTATTGAAACGTTAAATTTGTTATTCTAGCAGTCATAGCCAGCTAAAGGTATTATTTTAACTTCGGCGGAGATAACGCAAATGTATATATAATTCCAAAATTATGGCATTTAGGTATAGGAAACATCAGATGAAAAATAATTAGTATTTCATAAGAATTTCGAAACGTGAAAAATATACAGGGTGATCCGTTTGAAATAACAAAGTTCATTATTTTTCCGGAAAAAGGAAAGATTTGACAACAATGTAAATACTACTCTGTATATTTATATACGTAACTGCATTTGACGGCATGGAGCACATGCTCGGGTGAACAAAGTTATTGTAGTATTTAAATTTTGAAACATGGAAGGAGCTTTTGAAAATACTCCATATGAACTGTCACTTATCTAGGAAAAAAACTCGATTTAGTGCCCATCAATTTGGACGGGCAAGCGATTAAGTGGAATAAAAGAGTAGAAATGTACCTAGAATTCACTCTATATGGGAAATAAAAACCAAAACAAAATATGGAAAAAAATTGTCGGAGAAGAGATTTAAGAATTTCGACAATAGTTTAGTCATATTATATTATCTTTAACTACTTAATAAATATATAGTAGATATATTATTAATTTTCAGAACTTTAGTGATAGGATTGAATATATTGTTTGAGTATACTCACCATTAATAAAATTGGGAAGTATTGAGAATAAGACGGCACTCACCTGAAATGAAATAATATATTAAAATTAAGTTGATATATTATTAAGATTTAAAAATAAAATACGTATATTTCTAAGCATGTGATATAATTTATTCGATCGAGCATTGAGGTATATCAAACCTCACTTACTGATGAAAATGACGTATTATTTCATTTTGTGAAGGTTGTTGTTAGTTGAACAGTCTCATTCCCATCATATCCCTCAATATCTAGACGTGCGTTATCCTACTGAAAAAGGACTAAATTAGAATAAAGAGCTTGACGTTACTGCGCTATTCTGTTTTATGTGTGTCGTACAGCAGATCTGCGTAATTATATAATCTGGAATAAAATTGAGGTGACGAAACCAAAGAATCTAGGTGTGCAATAATCGAAGGTTGAATCATAGAGTTATATTAAGAAATAGATGCGTACTCTATGAAAAGCTAATCTATAGATTCAGATATTTAGATGTTTTGTTACTTCAAATTAACTCCATAATGATGATGATATATATATATATATATATATATATATATATATATATATATATATATATATATATATATATATATATATATATATATATATATATATATATATATATATATATATATATATATATATATATATATATACCATATATATATTCGATGAGCTGACATTTTCCCATTTGCTTCAAATCTGAATTCACCATCGTTGAGATTCAAATAAAAACAAATAAAAACAAAGAGGCTTTGAAGTTTTCCAGTTTTTGAAACCAACTTTGCAGTATGGAGTTAGGATCCGTTCATGTTCTCCGAGGAAATGAAATGCATATAATCTATACACAATTAATCTGGATTAAATTATGAATCGAACATGCAATGATAAGAAATGAAGAAGAATTGATGTATGACATTTGGGTTGACTAATACTTGCCCACGAATCTAAGTTCACCATAATTGTCGAAAAATCAAATGAAAACAAAAAGGTTTTGACTCAACCACATGAATATACAACTAATTTCAGTTAATTGTTTTCAAACTAAATTAATGCCATGGATTATTGATATCAGAGCTACTAATTTAGAAGTAATATTATGATGATTTTCAATTCATCAGCATCTGTTTAAATTTACATATTTATATTATATTATATTCGATAATAAGGCTTTTATGCTATATGGAGAAACAGATTAAAACCGTGAGTTGGTGCGGATTTCTCCAATTATAGGAAAAAATGTCATTCAGTAGCCACTGCCATTTGGGTCGCGAGCAGTGAAGGTTCAATTAATTAGTATACATCACACAGACTTCATTTCAGAATTGTATTTTAGAGATATTAAAGAGTTATTAATAGTTTTATATATAGTAATATTAAATACATAATTTCGTCAGAATTAGAAGATTAACTCCTTTAATCCTTTGATTAGTTCTCCTTATCTTAAAAAACGATTAAGCTGAAGCTTTGGGGTCTCTGGTGGCAGATTTATATTTAAAAGTATGATTATTTTGTAAAGTAATAAATAGAACGGGGTGAGGGGAATATCATTGAGTCGGTATTCGTGCGGATTTGTTTGTCACAAAGCCGCTGTATTTTGATTAAGATAGCATTTTTCAAAAGTACTTTGGTTTTCTTTTTTCACAATAAATCAATCCTCTCTCTCTCTCTTTCTCATAATCTTTTTTTCGTGGATAGATTTGGTATGAGAAGTGTAAATTTGAATCTTTTCTGATTGCAGGCGCAACTGCTTCAGTCATGAACACTCATCGGCTAGATCCTAGTCGATATGCAAAGACCCATAAGAACAAAGAACTGGTTCACTTGAAAACTCGGGACTTTCAATAGGGAAAAGGGAAGTATCAATGCTGGAAAAAAATTGAAATTCCATGCTCCCAAAATCGAAATTCTTGTAAAACGATGTTCAAGCGTTTCCAAACTCTAATTACATTTCTTCGGAGCGACGCCGACGTGGGTCATTTCCATTCAGACAGCTACGTTAACAAGAAGATTTGCTGTCTCTAAGTTCTCGTAGCTCTTGACTGAAACACTACAAAACAACGGATTGCCCCGGAATAGCTGTTCAGTATGCTCTATCCACAAAAGGAATTGTTTTTTTGTCTTTTTTTGCCACTTGATTTGGCAAGGATTTTTTTATGGGGCACGATATCAGCGCAATTCAATTGAGCCTACTACGTCATTCCTAAAAATTCTCTTTTTTGTATTTGTATTCATTCTTTTATTGTACGATTTATTTTTTAAATATTGAGAAGCTTAAGTCTAATATTCTATATATTTCATACTAGATGACCCAGCCACGCGTTGCAATGGATCATGAATAATAATAGATTGAATCAATTTTTCACGATAAATAAAATTAATATTTTCTAGAAAAATTAAAAATAGATCATCTATATGGGATTGAGAATAAAACGTTGCGCCAAAATTTGAAAGTAATGGGTAAAATATCGAAATATTGAAATTAAGCACAAATGAAGATATACTCTTTGAATTAACATTTCATTTATCTTATCTCAAATTATAGTTTGTAATCAGTGACATAATGATAAAATATATATTCAATATAAATTAAGAACATATAAAATTTAATTGTTATAAATGGGGTAGATAACATTGATATCTAACTATTATGTTTCCACTTTTAAATTATTAAAACTAAAAATTATCTAAGTATTTCTTTGTGTACAACATTTCTGGTTAACTTGTCTTTCGCTAACACGAAGAGATTTGAGGATTTTCATACACATCATATAGGCAACATATAGTTGTCCATTTCAGTAATATGTGCAGTCGAAATCTAAACCGCAAATAGTAAGACAAATAGCATTTTTACTATACTTGTTACGGTTAGATTTTTCAGCGGCATTATAATGAAATTGAAAAAAATTTTTCATTTAAATAAACAAATTAGATCAAAATTTCGGACAATAAATTAACAATTATCAAATCATACAATCAAAGTGAAAAAATAAAGGGCAATCAACAAATATTTACATGTTCTTGAGTTGGTATGAAAATTAATAGACAAAAACAGTAATCAATGAAATTTTGAGTTATTATTTATAATATTTAAACTGAACATTGCAAAATATTAACATAATAGAAAGTACAGTTATAAAAATCATTCACGAAAAATTGTAATAGACTGTTTTTGGTATTTATTTATACTCTAACGTTCTCAATTTGTTCAAATACCTTACTCTACACTCACTTCACTATGACTATGACTATTTATTATGCACTGAACTAAAAACTGAGCTACACAAACTCCTTATATATCCCAAAAGAATTCTAAAAACTTCTAGAAAATAAAGTAACATAATAAATAAATAAATAGACCTTCCTAGAAATTATATTATATTTACAAAAAGCCAACATCAAAGACAGCCGAATTTGCATTTGTACTTCCTTACTATTGCATCATTAAATATAAACAAAATACCTGCAGATATATTTTCTTCTCTACTCTAAAATTAAATATTCTAAACATGAAATCCCAAACCGTCTATTTCCTTATATATAAGCTTGCTTTAATTTATATCTGACTGCCTGTCTGAGATCAAATTTCCCTAATTTCCATTTAGAAGAACGGGTTTGCACTAAGTTAAACGGACAGATTATGTTTACGTTGCTGGTTCCCATCTAAACCGGATGCTCGTAATTGTTATTGATCGTTTCCAGTAGTATATGTATTTAATACACTATACCGCCAATTACTTCCGTTTTCTTCCAGCCAATTCTCTTCAATACATAGTATCTACTGATAATCATCAATTAGACACAATTAGTAAACAGGCTAATGCCAATAAAAATTACTTGTACAATAAATGATTATCAATAATAAATTTTAGAGGAAATTCAGGTATTCTGTAGATTATTTTTACATCTCTCTGTTTGAAAATTATCAACATCAAATTGTTGGTTTTTGTGAAGAAATAACATTTTACGACTATCTGTATATATAGAAATCAATGTGTTCCATAGAAAAGCTCGTATGCTCATACCACACATCAAAGAGGATTTGTGATAGAAGAACCAAAATTTCATGCTTTTTCACTCATTTCATCGAACCACATGTCACAAAAGGTGATAGAAGTTTCGAAATAAGGACATTTACGTAATGAATACAGTCAGCAAATTGGTTGTCTTATTTTGTGTTCATCATACACGGAATCAACCACATTTATTCAACCGTTTTGTGAATTTTCTATGTATGGAACGAATTTAATGTAACAAAGAGCAAATGTAACAGTGCACAATAAATATTCAATACAGTACTTATTGCAGCAACATAAATTATTTTGACTGACTGAAATAGAAATTACGTTTGATATAAATGCTATTATTAAGATATGTACTGATCAGTAAATCGATTAATTGATTGATACTATTATGTAATGGGACTAAATTTTCTTCAATTTAATTATTACCACGCTCTGCCAAGTGTCTAGATAGACAGTGAAATGCACCGTCAAAATTGAGTTCGGTGGGTCGAACAGATAAAACATGATAAAAAAGCTACGTACGTGTCAATTCAGTTATTTGTAGGTGTTCAATTAATCCTTGGTGATAACTTATTACAACTCAATTATCAATAATAACCTGCGAATAGGAACTGCCACTATGGTTAATGAATATTAAATATCGTTTCTTCTTTTGCAAAATCCCAGTATTGGAAATGTGGCGAAATTGATTAGCAAAGTGTACTAAGTTTGGTATTTAATTATGCTTTCGAATATATATGTATTCATCGTCTGAAACTGAAATTATGATCAAATACAATATAAGTAATATGTATAACAATAATACAATTTACTTACAATAATTAGTTGATATTCCGCGGTTGTAAATTGTGATTGAAATATTGTGGTTACTATACAATTACTAATTTTCATTGGTTAGATTATGAATGACGTTGGATTTTTATAGATAAAATAAGGTTAGGTTGTTGTGAATGATGTTGAATATTGATTGGTTAATTTATGAATGACATTGAATTTTTATAGGCTACGTCGTTATGAATGGAGCTGAATATTTATTGGTTCGATTATGAATGACATAAATTTTATAGGTTAGGTCGTTATAAGTGAAGTGGAATTTAATAGGTGAGGATAGGTTAGTTAGTTGTCGATGGTATTGCATTTTTATATAATAAAAACTACTCCCGTTATTGTTATACTTTTATACATATTTTTTTATTGTACTTGACCATAATATCAGAGTCCCGGACGATGAATACATAAGTTCAATGTATCGCATTGGAATTTTTTGGATTTTTTTCTCATGAAGGCAGTGAATTGGAAATCTCTTATGCGAATTTTTGACTGCTTTAACATGAAGTTTGTTAGAAAACAATTAGTTTCGTTAATATATTTTTTACATTTCTTTATGAACATATCCTTTTTTACGTTAAGATTACTAACTTATTTTTAGCTGGACCGAATTATTACCAATTCTAATGGTAATATTACACACTTGACATCTTTTCAGAATACAAATATAACTTTTTGTTATTCATGAGGAAAGTGGAGTATCTTTGTTGCTGTTACCGTGGAAAAATATTTTATTTATTCTATAATTGCTAGTAAGAAAAGTTCCCTTGACACACGTAAATTATTCTTAAATTTAAGAAGAAATACAATAATACCATTCAAACAAAATAACACAACAGAAATAATGAAAAGAAACTGAATTGAGGTGGACGTATTTTATTGAAGAAAATAATAATTTAAGTTGAAAAAGTTTCAAAATGGATAAGAAGTCAGAAATAATACAAAAAGTGAAGAAAGCTTTCCAGTTTTATGCTTTTGCAATAAAAAACAACATGTGCAACTCGTAGGACGTTGTCGATTCACCGATCACTTTCACGAGCGATCAACAACTTATCGTAAAAGTTGCGAAATATACTATTCCACATTGTTTATCGTGTGTGAAATAACATTTCTCAAATTATTTTGCTCTAGCAACTTGTCAAAGTGAAAAATGATATAATTTTTTAAATAAATCTTATTCAATTCATAGCAAATATTATTGATGGTTCGACTTAATTCAGATCTTGACATTGACACGTAGATATCAATAAATAAATACAATATACAACATCAATATAAAAATACAATCGGCTCAAATAGATGAAGAAGCAATCAATTAATTCCATTATTTGAAATGAAAAATCCTTGGAACGGAGTTAACAAGAAGAAGAGAATACACATAATAATTAGGAATCTAATTGAATGGACATTTCAAGCAATTTCAGTGAAATCTATACTTCTATTTCACAAACTCCGATCTTTATAGAAATAATTGAAATTGATGATTGCATCTTGGTTCCAACAATTGGTATTTTACTAATCATGTTGCAGATAATCTATTAATTTATATAACAAGTTGTCAATTCTACTACCGATATCTCGATAATTGTAAATAGAGGAATAGGAAGAGCATAGAAATGATTAATAATCGTGGGCAGAAGAAAATCACCGAGTAGAAAAATCCTTATCCAAATATTTCCTCTAAGCTTGAACACATTGGACGATTAGGTAATAAGGAAGTGAAGAAAAGTACTTCAATCAGATAACTTATCAAATCCGATCTATTTGAAAATTGAAAACAGTTGGAACATAGGGAAAGAAAGTTTAAGACAGAATATGAGAGAAATGTGCAGGAGATAAGGCCGGATAAGTTCACATAATAGTTCTATTTAAAAAACTATTGAAACGCTTATATTGAATGAGTAATTCATACTTCTGCAAGGTTCATAATGCTCTGTTTGAGATATGTTCCTGACTTACAATTGCACGTGTTTCGATAACCAAGCTATCATCTTCAGAGATGAAAAGCAAACAGTTAGTGTTGAATTTGTGGTTACTGTAAGCAGCGTTTCCATTAGGTATATCCCGTTCCATAAATTCCAACTATCAGTAATTGAAGAAATAATAGAAGTATGAACAAGCATGAAAACAACAATACATTTTCACGAATCACTACAACAGAAGAAAAGTCGATAGCATAATTAAATATATCTCTACAATATTTGAATGATTTGTTTATGATTCGAAAAAATTTTGGAAGCAACAAGTTGAGATTGAAGTTTGAGAACGAATTTTAGCAAGAATTATGTCAAATTGAAACCAAAAGTCGTTATAGTAGAGGTAAAGAGAAGAACGAAAAGTGTTATATACGAGGTTTGTCAACAAATTAATAAGCCTGGTAACACCATTGGCGATCTGACAATATTGTGTATACCAGTTTGTGCTAGGCCGATTCGTTAACTTCTTCTCCACCAGTCTTTTTAGTCCGTACAGAGCAAATTGTTACTGTCAGTTGAGTGCTTTTGTTGTTTGTTACAAATATAAATCGAATTTTATATTATTAAACTGAGGGTAAATTTCACAAAACTATGATTTGTTAAGAATGCTTTTCATTTATTTAATAAAATACAAGCTATTTTTTCCAAAAACATTCAAGTGAGTTAGTTAGTATATACAATAAAACAAAAAAAAAACAAAAAAACTATCAATATATATATATATATATATATATATATATATATATATATATATATATATAAAGATCAATTTGATTTTGTTTAAAAGATTGCCAATAATCAAGATTGGAGAAACTCTCTGATTTTAGGTAATAAATCTTGGATAGCTGAATACGAGGTCTGGCTATTAAACAACAAGTCTTGTTACGAAAAAGGGTTTTATTATGGAAATTATTCTACATTCGAATGCTCCCCTTCAATATACCTCCCTCTCCTCACCACACACTTTTCCATACGGCTTTTCCATTGATCGAAGCTGAACGTCTTCTTTGGTGAGCCCTGTTTTTTGTTTCTCACCGCCTCCATCAACTCAAATCAGGTCCCTTTCAAAGCAGATATTTTTCTAACCTTTCAAGGAAATCCGAGCAGACCAGTTGACGCTATTAGTTCTATTGGTCAGGTCAGATTTTTTGGCACCAACTTCACACAGACTTTTCTCATGTGTAATTCCTCGTGTAAAATTTTTCTAACCGTTTTTTTATCGTATTTTACAGCCTCAGCAATCCTCTGGATGCTCATTCGATGATCTGCTTGCACAATTTGATTGATTTGGGTCACTGTTTCCGGAGTTGAAACAGTCACAGGGCGACTGGTCGTTGGTCATCTTCAATGCTCGCTCGGCCCCGACTAAAGAGTTTAGACCACTCAAAAACACTCGCACGAGATAGAGAATTGTCTCTATAAGCCTCTTGCAATAATTTATAGCAATCAGTCGGAATTTTTTCCAATTTAACGAGAAATTTGAGAGTGATACCTGTTTTTCGTCACACATGGTTTTCGACACGAGAAAAACACATGCAATTGCCTGTGTAATTTTTATTATCGAATGTTTCTACGTTTAAAAGAATTCCTGTTGTCCCTTAGCTTCTATATCCATCTAATTTGAGTCCTAGTGGCATATATTAGCTTCTATCGAGAAGGCGACCAAGGTCTCCTTCGATGAATGCTTGTCTAGAAGAATTACTCTGGAGGAGAAACATTGCTGTTTGAAATAAATCAAACCTTCGATAAATTATTATTACTTTCGTCACACACCTCGCATGTCCATTTTCCAACTCTCCGCTTATTTAAGTTTCAAGAGTCTGGCTCGAGTTATGATTCATAAATTAATTGATAAAAAAGCCGCAACAAATAATACTTATCGATTCCATTTATTACTAAATTATCTATTTATAGTTTATGCTTTATTGATTATCAGTTTGGCTCTGTGGTTTTACATGTTACATTAATTTCTAATAGTAATACGAGGTTATTGTCATTTACCGTAATAAACCAATACCTGATTGCAAGTAGAATCAATTTTTATTGTTATATAAAAAGAGTGAATCGAGAAATATGGTCGATCCGCTATGTTTATGTTAATTATATATTTTTTTGTTTTTCTGAGTAATGAGATCAAAGAATAAGTTACGAAGAATGTTTATGTAGTTGTTTGGAAAATATTATTTGATCTTGACAGATACCAAATTTCTTACACGTACATAATAAAGCCGATTTACGTGAATTAATTCGAGGACACTATGCTGCTTTTGAAGTTAAAATTTTAGAATAATTTTTCTAATGACATTCCTTTATTAACTTTGCCTCGTTGTTTGTTTGTGAATGAATCCTGTCACCCTGTTTCAGTTAACACATACAAAATCACGGGATGTAAACTCAACGAGAGAGTGGGTTCAAAAGACCAGTATTACTTTTCAAATGAAGGAAAACATTGAACAAAAATCTTCAAAGAAAAATTAATTAAGGGGAAGCGGGAAATCAAGTAGACTAAATTAGGAATGTAAGGTTAATATTATCAGTAATTTAGAACTTAGAAATAATCAAAACTAATAACGAATAATTTCTTAGATATTCAATGATCAAAAGAAAGCTGATGGTATTTCTTACTGATTCATTTGGAGGTGAACTTGCCTAATATAGTTAGTACTAAGAAATAAATGAAACAACACCCATGGAACAAAATCTGATTTCAAATAAATTAGGAATTATTGCTGAGGTCAAATATATCAGCCCAAAGCAGTAGATCGTTGACAATAATTATAACAAAAAAAGTATGATTATATATACGATATAAAACATGTATATGAGATATTGGACGTCGTGATTGATTAATACATATGAATGCAGACAGGTGCTGATTCTTTTTTTAACCTGATATTACCAAGTGTCATACCACAGAACCTTTGACCAGATTCAACCATGCGCTTACTGATACGACCGTTAAAGTTATTAACTCGATATTTATTATTATAACAATAAAGCAATCTAATCTCTCTCTTATGTTACTTGATCAAATTTATCAGTATAAATTTTGAAAAATTATATGGAAAATGCATTCTAATTTTAGGCAAGATTTTGGTTGTTTATACTTAGAAAGTGCTCGTAGTAATCTAGCGACACAATTTTCATTTGAATTTTGACTAACTCAACACAAATTCTTTTGAAACTTGAAATACTTACATGCAATTTATGTACTTCTTGTTCCTAATATTGTATTTCGATTAACAAGTCACTTTAGCCACTAGGTTGATTGAAGAGTCGCTAAGTGTTGTAGCAAGACGGGGGCCTCCAATTAGTGGGAGCTCAACAAAACTCATCCTCAAATCAGCGGTTTATTTCAAGCTTACATATTTAATAACAATTTACATTAATCTAATATTGTCGTTACTCTCTGTGCATGTATTACTGATTCCTAATTTATACAAGATATTATGTTATGATTTTCTAGATGAGAGTTATAGATACAAGGTTTCTTATATTGTTATATTGTTATATTGTTATATTCTAGTGGTACGTGTGTTTTGATTGAGTCGAAGTGCACGTATATTGTTTTATTGTAGCCCACACTTAACCTAAACAAAGGTTTTCACATATAACTTTTAATATATATCATATGTAGAGGGATAATTTCACTTTCTTCTCTACCAAATCAATTTTTCTTTCGACTACAAAAGTTTTTTGCTGTCAGTTGAGATATTATTGGTCGATGTTCAATGGCTAAATGCTCCGGCAGGCGTCAATAACGAAATTTACTGATCATTTTTATATCAGATATGCAAATAAGTGCTACGTAAATGCATATTTATCATGTGATATCTTGATATCTTAGATTTAATAGAAGATTAATTCATTGAGCTATAATTCTGTTTGTACTATGACCAAAATTATTCTGTTTTATAATTCGGAATCATTTTCTAACAAAATAAAAGGAGAATTTTATTGGGGATTAAAAAAAATAATGCTAGAGAAATTCATTTCTATATTACTAATAGCGGAAGCCATATAAACACAATATAATCTTTATCATTTGGAGAAAAGACACAATTTTTATTCATTATAGTTATTAAGGACAATCAAATTATGTCTCATTTGAAATGTTCTCCGTGAAATGTTCAAAAAATTGATCCAGCCGCGTATGAGTGATAGTATCAAATATAAAGTACTCGAATTTCCATAATTGTTCAAAAGTATTTTTTTTTATAATGAGGTTTAATGCGAGAGGGTCCCAAGCCATTGGATATCAAGTCAGCCAACGTTTCAAGAAGACCCTTCGCTTTCCTCTTGGAAATGTTAGTTATGGAAGACAATGTTTCTTATACATTTCAAAATATAATTTTGAAGCGTGTTGAAGACAAAAAAACTCGAACTTTCATTATTATTTAACTCGCAATACTTATTTGAGCAATATATTTAGCAATGCAAATGCCATTTGTCTCCTGAAGCATAATCACAACCATGTACTAACATCATTAATATTTATTACTTCAGTCGCATGTACAATAATATTAAATATCTCAAAAGAAATACAAAAATCTTATGAAAAGAGAATGGTAAAAACAATTACGAAATAGAAACATAGTCATACATTATAGAAACAAGGAGCAATTTTATGATACAAGAGGAAAACTAATACGAACATAGAGAAATGGGGATACAGAACTTTAATGAATAATTATAACACGAAGATAATAGCTCAATCAAACACAAATGATTGTAGGGACTCATAAAACACCATGCTCCTCCCATTATCTTGTTACCTTCTGTGAAATTCCATATATTCTTTTACTTTCACTAGATTTATTTTCTATCAATTTCTAATATTGAATATGCATGCAAAGATTGTAGAAAAGTTATATAAGGGTTAATGAAACATACCTATTTTAAGTATTTTGGGATGCTGTTGAGTAAAATGAGTCTTGGTATCCCAAATGTATTTGTTACACGTGTCCGGAATATCTAATAATATGGAGAAGTGGTAGAGGGGTTTTTAAATTTGGAACACCTTCTTTTTGGCGAGGAACACAATACCAGCTCAAAGATGTTATTTTTAAAGCGTGAAAGTAAACGTTTTAAACACTAAAAATGGAGTTTAATGGCAGTATCCAAGTACTAAAGTCAACGTCAAGTGCAGCTCACATCTGCCTCTTAAGTACCTAAAAATATTTATGAAATTTTAGAACAAGACTTCAAAGAACTAAGCTCATCAACAAAATATTGATGATTTTGAAGGTAGGTCAAAATGCTTTCTCCCAAATAGAGTTAAAAGATCAAAGAGATTTGAATCTGTCTACAAAAGCTGCAGATTGGTTCGCATCAGGACTGAAAGAAAAAAATTTCCATTCCTCAGAAACTAAAATAAGTTAAAGAGATAACTTATTACGGTGTTATTCTTCCAAAGAAAACTGTATGTTTTGTTCAGGAAACCAAACCATACCAATCGACTGGCGTTTATGCATTGACAGCTCTAACTATTGCCTAGAGGACAAAGTTGAAAGAAGAATATTTTGAAATTTCACTAGTCGTGAACAAAATAAAATACAATGACCATAATTTATGTCGATTTGGAAATGACGAACATTATTCTCGGTCAACAAAGTGTTTGACTGTTTTATGTCTTTGAGACAGTAGTGCTAAATAAGACCATTGGGTAAGAAGAAACAGAGAAGGGCATATATGCAAACTCAATAATTAATTTTTTTAGTGAAGTTTTTCTCAGTACATAAATTTTTTTCTGTTTTATACCTACATAGCTGGAACTCAGAAACTAGAGCAGATAAAGAAAATTTTAATTAATTTTCTTGAAAATAGCATATATGTAGTTAAAATAGATGTACTGTAAACTAGTGTTACTAATTTTATCTTTCTGGATGAATTGCATTTCAAAATATTGTTCGATTCAATGAATATTTCACGTATGTACAAAGTTATTTCCATAAGTAACAGCTTAAAAATAAAAAAAGTTAAAATCGAAATCGTAGGAGATT
Source organism: Diorhabda carinulata (assembly GCF_026250575.1). Classification (NCBI taxonomy): domain Eukaryota; kingdom Metazoa; phylum Arthropoda; class Insecta; order Coleoptera; family Chrysomelidae; genus Diorhabda; species Diorhabda carinulata. Next base: position 40,496,842 of record NC_079472.1, read on the forward strand.
TATGTTCAAAAATAAAAAAAGGGGCGATAAAAAAACTTCTTCGTTCGTTATTTTAAAACTCCCCGAGCGTCGATTGACCAAATAGTTAGAATAACGTATAAACCATATAAACCAAAAGTTATTGCATTCTTGAACTCAGGTTTCAAGAAATACGACCAATAATAAAGGGAGTTCGAAGATAATATTTACGTGTGAATAAAGCTGAGATTTTTTTATGGAAGCAATTAGAAAATATTTACGAGATTTTTAAGAGCAATATTTTAATCAGGAAAAAAAATTGCTTCAAAGCACCTTTCTTAATTCATATTGAGGAGTCATTAGAAAAATTAAACTTCATTATTTAGATGGATACATGGAATGTTTTATAGTACCAGATTAAGATTTATTGAGAATAATATCTTGAACTTTTTATAAAAGTAACCAACAAAACATATGGATTTATGTAGATAGGGGATAATTTTCTTCATAAGTATAATACAACCGTTTTGTATCCTTACTTAAAATTTATAATAATTTTATGAACTCACATTTAGTGTTTCTTATTATTTTCACTATGGATGGGACAAACAAATTCCAAACTAAATTTGTACAGAGTACAAATTTTAAAAATGAAAAGTTGTCCCTTTATATTCAACGTATTGTATCATAGCTACATCCCGTATAATTAAAAAATTTTTGGCGTCAAATTTTGCCATCATCAATATTATGCAAGGGTCCAGTTATTTCGAAAAAACAGGCGACCATTTGCTTCGAAGTGCTTCATGCGCGAAAACATTTGTTGGATTTAGCTTAACTTTGGAGAGCCACACAGTCGATTATTTTTGGTTCATATGCATAGATCCGTTATTTATCACCTTCACGATCTTATACACGTCTTTTCAAAAACCGTCATTAAATTTTTTCAATATTTCTTCGCACCAATCGATCGAACGTTTTTTGAGCGATTCTAAAATTATGCGGTATCCATTGAGAACAAATATTTTAGAGAGCCAAATGTTCATGAAATAATGAATCTATGCGAGTGGAACTAATGCCCAAATATGCCTCAATCCCACGGTATGTCAAACGACAATCTTGCAATATCAGTTTACTCACAGCATCGATGTTTTCTGGTACAACAGCCGATTTCCGACGACCTTCACGAAATTGATCCTGTCAGTGAAGTGCGACCACGATTAAATTTGGCAATCCAGCGAAAAACGGTGCATGCATAATTCTTCTGTTGGTGTATGGTAAATGCATTCATTCATCATATTCCGATAGCCTCTATTCCTCTAATCTTAATTTGACCAATTGTTGAACTTTTTCGACGATATCGCTGGTTTTTGGCTGTCTCAAACGCTCGTGGTCTGTGAAGTTTACAGTTATAAATGGTAGTGCAGTCTCCGTTCATTGTGTCTAATTCTTTTCAATTTTTATAGGCACATTGCCTTTCAAAAGCAAATATTTGATGTCAATTGGATAATAGATATCTCTATTTTCACAATGAATTTAATAACGACTCACTTATTCAATTATCATCAAACAAAAATTAAACTAAATGGCTGTAGTTTTAGTGATAATTTCTAAACGCAAGTTTAGTTAAAAGTTGATAGCTGCCGGTTCTTTTTAGATAACCCTCATAGGTACTTGACATAGAATACGTGTTAGATGGTAAAATACAAAATGAATGATGCAGAACACGTGACGCATAAAATATGGTGCCTCAACGCGGTATTACCAACTTCTGCCTCCGTAGTGGCTCTGCACATCCACTAACCAAAGATTTTGCAGGTATGCCAGCGATTGATGTTCAAATGATGTTGTGAAATCGTAAACCGTGAAGACGCACACTGGAACGACTAATGGGAAAAACGCGATATTGACAAAAAAAACAAAAATAAATTTTTTCTCATTAATTTTTGTATTAACTCGTTCTTAAACCCTTACAAAATATTTACTCGATATAAAATTTGAAAAAGTATCAATTAACTAATATTTTTTGAGGATAAAATACAAACGGGGATAATACCCCAACCGAAAAAAAGTAAATTTAAATTTTCATAAAATGGTGTTACCCATGTACCTTTCTACTCAATTCACTTTTATACTCTATTTGAACATAAAAAAAATCATAGCCTCGAAAATATTTTTAGGAAAAATATTATGGGTTGTTTCGATAAAATCTCACTTGTAATTTTTCTGTCAAGGTTTGGCGAAAATCGACTCGTTGCAATGTTTTCTTTAGGTTTTCTACTTGAATTATTCGAAGAGATTAGCTGCCACAACCTGCAACCTTGGGCACAATAACAAATACAGAAAGCGGTGTTAGGCTAAATAAATAAAAAAAGTAACTTTGATTACAAATTATTTTTAAAATTCCATGTTTTTCCCTTATTCCTGGGCTTGTCGTTTAATGCAGTGAAATTTGTTTGTGTTAGTAGCGTAGCAATTAGAAAGCAATGTCCGAAAAATCGGTATTTCGTTCCAGTGTGAGACGGTCCTAATAGAATCTTAAGTTTGGTAGACGCGCCGGGTACAAATTCCAAGATGTTCTAGTATTTGTATTTGTTTGTTTTCATTCTAGATTTCGAATAACTTCAGAATAATTCTTAATCTATATTAGAAGTTTGAAAATAGCGAGTGACGCTAATAACCAACCCAACAACTGTTTATAGCAAAGCACAGATCTTAACTTAAAATTAGTAATTCATGTCAAATTAATACCTACCAGTTTTCTTTAAACCAACCAACCCAATACAGCCAAGAAGAAATACGGATAATAAAAATACATGATGACATACTTTTCTGTATGTGTTATACACCCAGTTTCGATTAAAACACAAACCATATTACACTAGTAATAAAAAACAATTCTCCGCGTTAAATCATAATCTTTCCATTCAAAACATTGCTTTACAGCAGTCAGAAGAATAATGTTTTTAAGAGTTTTTAGACTTCATTCGATTCCTCTACGGATGTTTTAAATATTCGTACTCTCGAATCTACGGATATTTAGAAGTAATTTCAAGGGCAGCGCGTGCCTAGACAAGTGAGAAAGAAAGACGTCATCTCTTAGCAGCGAGCGAAAATATCCTATTATTTTTGTGGAGGATAGAATCGCACTTTGAGTCTAATCTAGAACCTTCCTTAACCATATAAAACGAGTGCGTCGACGCGACGTGAGTCAGTTGAGACGAGTAATTGAAGCGGTACGGTTGAAGAGGGATTTTAATTGTACTGCAAAGTAGTGATGGAAGGTATTGGGTATTTGTTTGTGCGCGTGCGATATCCATCATTGTTGCATCGAGTTCTATAATTGTTACGATTTTGGCAATTTGTCAAAAAAACGTAAAGTTGATTGTGAGTGACGAGTTTTTCAGTCTAAATGGGAAATTGCATAGTTTTTCATAGAATGGAAGGGTAACCACTGTGTTTGATTTGTAATCGAACAGTTGCTGTTTGTAAGGAGTTTAATTTGAAGAAACACTATGATACGAATCATAAGTCAAAATTTGATTGTTACGCTGAAAAAATAAAAATCGACACATTGTCATCTTTAAAATCTAAATTTCAAGGTCAACAATGGATGTTCACTGAAGCTAATACAGGGAGCGAAGATGCCCTGAAATCAAATTTTATTATTACATTAGAAATCGCGAGAAGATCAAAACCTTTCACTGATGGTGATTGTATTAAAGACTGTATGTTGAAAGTTGCCGATATTTCATTTCCATTTGAAAGGTCAATAATTCAAAATATTTCGCTCTCAAGAAACACTGTTGCTTCAATAACTAATGATTTATTTCAGAATTTGGCTCTTCAACTGAAGGAGAAAATTAAGTCATTTACAAACTTTTCAATGGCTGTTGTCGAGAGCACTGATACTGTTGATACAGCTCAACTTACTGTTTTTATACGAGGCATTAATAGTAACTTTGAAATAACTGAAGAACTATTAAAGTGCGTTCCATTGACAGGCACTACAACAGCAAATGATATTTATTCTGCAATTGAGCATTCGATAGCAGAATATGAACTCGACTAGAATATACTTACCAGCACAACCACGGATAGCGCTCCTGCCATGGTTGACATTCGGGCGTTGCAACCTTTGCATCCAAACATTCAAAAATTGACCATAATTAAAATTGTAAATTTTTAAATGAGCAGAGCAATAATTCACCGACAGTCAAGCAATTTTTTCAAGATTTGGATGAAAAGTTTTCTGATGTCTCTTATTTCACAGAAGTTTGTTGGCTCAGTTGAGGAGTAGTTTTAGAAAGATTTTTTGCATTACGTGACCCTATTCAAGGTTTCATATTCGAAAAGGGCAGTTTTCATATCTACCCAAAAGTGCCTTTTGGGTAGATATGAATAAACACTTGACTGATCTGAATATTAAGTACAGGGTAAAAATCTGATTGTCACTCAAATGTATTCATATATTCAAGCCACTGAAACAAAGTTGAGGCTGTGGGAAAATTAAACTTTGGACCATTTCGCTCATTTAAAATCATTTGGAACAGTGAACCAAAAAAAGTTGGATGAATATTCTCAACTTTTGTAAAATTTGATAACGGAATTCAACAATCGTTTTGAAGACTTCCACAAAATGGATGAAATGAAATTTCCAATTTTCAACAATCTATTCAATTTTGAAGCCTCACAGGCATCAGTTCATTTGCAAATGGAGTTGATAGATCTGCAATCCGACAGTACTTTAAAAAAAATTTAATGAGATTAACGCTCTTACATTTTATACACAATACTTCAAGAGTTTGGATAATTACCCGGAATTGAAAACGCATGCAGCACGCATTCTCTGCATATTTGGAAGCACCTATTTATGTGAGCAGATATTTTCCGTCATAAAAATAAATAAGAACAAACATCGCACAAAACTTACGAATGAACATCTCCAATCAATTCTTGAAATAACTACAACGAATATGATACCTGACATCTAGGAGCTTGTCAAAAATAAGAGTAGTAAGGTATCTGAATCCTCGAGCTCAACATAATTACCTACCATCTTTTATAATAACTTTGATATGATTTTTAACAACCGTATATTATATACTTATATAATTTAATAAATAAAATGTTATAATAATTCAGTTCATTTTTTTTATTTTCAATCTGGCCCTCCTACGAATTCAAAATTAATATATGGCCCTCTGCAAAATTGAGTTTGACACCTCTGTTTTACAATATTCCAATAATGATTAATACAATTATGTTATTTATACTAAGTAATGATTATGCCCAGGTGAGCACCGAATGATATCAAAACCTATTTGACCTTTTAGATCTGTAGAAAGTACTTCAGCTTTGAAGTTACTAATATTATTTTAATGGAAATGAAGTCTTTAGAAATAGAAAATGTTTTTAAAAATCTTTAATGGATTACATTTTAAACATGAAATGATATCAGACCCAAGGATTTAAACTTTCATAGTTGAATAAGATTTACTAAAATACACATCTCTATAGTTGAGCTTTTATGGGTGTATATGTGTTGATGTGTGCATCATACTAATATGAAAATAATTATACTTTAAATAATTCTACAGTAGCTTGTTTATTTCCAATGTTTTATAACGAATTACATGTCACTATCTGCAAGTTCTAATTCTACGATGCAAAACGCTTCCATTAGTTTAACTTGGCTTGACTTTTTGGCCTCGATTTTGCTCTACTCTTAGCGAGCATATTTAATTTTGTACATTCTTGAAAGATTGATAACAATGTAATTCTCTCATGGGAATTTGATAATTTTGATATACCCCAGGATTGATAACATTCTTTTCGTATCCTTTACACGAGAGTAAGAAAGATAGAGTTTGTCGTCACTTTGTCAAAATAGAGATGTAACCATCAACATTTCTGTACATATAAAAGACAGGTTTAAAAATAGTAAACTCAACAGAAAAGTAAAGATATAAAATACATTTGAAAAACACTGAGAAACACGCTTTGAGAGTTTGTTTTAGTAGAGATTGAAAAAATGAAAAATATACTTTCACCAATAATCAAACTAAAAAGTAAAAAGTAGTTCTTGAGAATGAAATTACAGATGAGAGAACTAATATCACTATTATAAAAGCGTGGGGTACTTTGTATCAATAAATAACTGTCAATAGTCATATTCGCAGTCAGGGGTGTTATGTATCTTCAGAAAAACCAATGATGGTTGACGTAATTTGACACATGTCTAAGAGACGCTTGGAATCGCTCAACTATGATGTTGGTTCCCATTAGAAGCGGTCAGTTTATAATAAATCTTAACGAATAAAATAATAAATTAAAGTTAGGTAAATGTATGATTCTTAACAGTCACATTAATATAAGACAAAAATTAAGTAATCCGAGACGATTCATTAATGGAGGGTAAAATGAGGACTTTTTGTATCATTTAAACTAAATGATTCACAGATCCTGTCTAGGTTACATTCGTGCAATGTTGCCTAATTTTAAATAGGAAATTATGTAAGTACAAAAAGACTGTCCGAATCTTTTTTTCGATTCTGAAAATTATCCACTCCTTTCTTTTCCCATTTTCTTCATACCTTTCTGCGGTAAGCTGAACGGTAGTGTTTTTCGATAGGTCTCTTATGTAGGTGACTGAAATATGAATGCGATACGTGTCTCTAGGTTAGCTTAATTGGATCTGGTTTCGATTTCTATATCTAGGTCGTTTGAATTATATTTCAAAAATTATTCATTCAGTTGGTCTATCTTCTCCTTTAATTTCCATTTACCTACTAACTCAAAATAATGATATCGAAATTTAGAACTCGATGTCACTCGAGTTACTTTATAATGTCATAGAAAACACCACATGCTTTTTTAATAGTGGCATTGATTACTCTTATGCCTGAAATTCATTTTTTAGTTTGATTTTTTGTATGTAAACAAAAAACACAAGAGGGTAAAACCCATTACACTCAGGTAGTTCGACTGGTGCGTACCGTGTGGGGATGCAAGTGATTATTAATCTTCAATTTCTGTAGGTTGTAGTGCGGGCAGCATAAGGACTCCAAATGTACGAACAATAAGCTAAAGATGGACGAATATGGTACTTGTAGAGGATTACTAGCTTTTATCATCTGACAACAGGTGACTTATTACAGCGTATCTGTTGAACGGAATTACTACCGAAGGTAGAGGGATGATGCTTTACGAATATTGTGTAAGGTAACTAGCGGCGAACTAATAATGAAATGTGATTCACAAGATTGTGTTTTCCAAACTTGCAGAAGTTGATCTTGTTTGTGCACGTATTTTTAGTCTGTTGACTAAGATAAACATTTTTAAAATCGTTAGAATTAAATGAAATAATTATTGTTGCTTCCAAGCCAGATACTGCATTATTGGTTGTGGCGGAATTTAGATTCACATACTAACGTTCCAAACGACAAACCAGATATTTTCGTAGGTGTTCTTCGCTTGACCGCAGTCCAAAAATCGTTGTTTGGCAACTTTGTTGATACTCTTATTCTTATGGTAACTTTTTAATCATATTAGCTCCAATCACACTGAGTTGAGCTTTTTTACGATTTTTAATTTAAAGTATCTTTTCTCCAAATTAATGAAAAATCACAAATATGTATAAAGATAAGAACAAATTTTCAACATCAATCCCACATATCAATGCGGCTTCACACGGGGTAGGTCAATAACAGACTGTATGTACTATACAATAAAACAAATAATACAATATACATAGAGATGGTCTTCATTGATTTTATACAAGCCTTTGACTCAATGAAACAGTTTGTTTGCAGCACTAAAAGAACAAGGTATAGATGCAAAACTATGAACATTAATCAAGATGACTACGAGAGGAACAAGGGTTAGCATGTTAAAGTCTAAACGACTGTCTGATGAATTTGTGCTTAAGAAAAGAGTAAGAAAAGGCAACACAATTCAACTCAACATTAGTATGAGAATTTAAGGTCAAGTGGCAGACAGATCGCTTACGCGGTACTTGTAACCAAAAGAAGATCTATAATGGAGGGATATGTTAAACGAGATACTTGAAGAGAGAAAACGTATGGGTTTAAAAATCATTGAAAACAAAACAAAATGAATGAGATTTGGAAAGCAATGTCAAGGGGAAAAGTGAAAGCTGGCGTTATGAATTTATGGAAGTAGAAAATTTTGAGTACCTTTAACGATGATAGGTCCAGTAATGACGTACTATGACATTAACAAGAAATTATGAGGAAATTTGAGAAAAATGGGAAGAAAGATAATCAGAACAATAAAAGGACCATTTTAAATTAGTGAAAAGGAAGATATGATGGGAACGAACCAAGACACAACTGATAAACTCTGCGAATATATTGAAAAATTGAAGCTCAGTGAGTTAATTGGTTGGGGCATGTATGGAGAGAAGGAACAAAAACTATGTGATGCAATAGGGTCTCGATGGTAGAAAAAGATGCGGCAGACCTAATACAAAAGTTATAGAGCTATATACTGGCAGGAAAATACCATGTATAGAAACCTGTAGCGTGAAATAAATGACAAGGTATAGATATGAACTATGGGGACTGATCCACCTCAGCAAGAGGTTCTAGAGAGCATGTTTGCGGTGCAGCCCCAGTGGGAAATGATATGGCGGCTTCAAGATTCAATCAAATAAATTGCAATTATTCGTCCAAGTCTTGCGTCTAGAGATTAATAATTGAATTGAGATATTTATATAATAGCTCATTTTCCCCATCTATCCTTATAAGAAGTATAAAACCAATTAACCATTGGATATTGGTTGATGTCTAAATTGGCATGCATTGATAAAAATATTATAATTCTTCTTCTTCTTCAGGTAGTGATTCTTCCAATTATTGGCGATTGTTCTGAACATAATCACTTTCATTTCATAGGTTATACTAATTATTTGGATGTATTATGACTGCATAAAACAAAATAACTGCAGTATTGAGACGAATACTATACTTTAATATGTTGACTAAAAAATTATTAGAATAATAATTGGTAATTTCTCAATTCACACACATGTTAAGCAGGAAGTTAGTTCATTAAACGTAATTCTGAACTAAAAGCAATCGCTCAATGGCAAAATATATGATATTTGTTTATTTTTAGATCAAGTAGAGCCGTTCTGTATCTCACTCGGATTTACTTTAATGTTAAATTGATACTCGTTAATCTTTTTTCTCCATATTTAACATATTTATATCATATCATTTATATCATAGTGAAAACTAACAATTTTCTCACCGTAAATATTTTTATTAATGGTTTCCATTGAGTATATTTGGATTAATTTCTGATTTATTTTCATCTTTGGATGATTCCTGCTATAATGTTATTAGGAATGCTAACCGCAGATCTAAATAGAACTTCCCATAATAACCAATACTTAAAATGAAATACATAAAAGTAGGTAGAAAGTAATTCAGAATGAGAAGACAAATGTGATGAATAAATTTTATTTATATGAAAGCATTCGAATTGCAGCCCATAAGCAAAATGTAATCAGGAAGCGAATTCTTTTGATGAAATGCGAAAAATGAAATTAGAAAATTATGCAAGAGCCAATGAACAGCTATGCACTATTTCTATTTTTCAAAGTGCTCAGGTTGTAAATGAAAACAACATGAATCAACAAAATAAAAAACCTCCTCGAAAGAAAATATGTAATTGGATGACGTTTTCACAAGCACTTTTATCTCCTCAACAAAGGAACTTTAATTAAAACTGAATTGAGGATTAATTTTATTTTGAAACATCACTAGGACTAATTTTTTGTGGAGGTGAGAATGTTTGACATTTTATCTCTGTTGGCAGGTAAATATAACATATTATGAAGCTTTGAGCCCCAACGTTCCGAAAGATACTTAAACAGTTACAAAATAGCGGAAAGCTTATTTTACTAAGCGTAACGTAGATTGAAATATGTGACTGGTAGGATTTTGATTAGAAACGCGGACACCTCAGAAAGCGCTATGTGTGCTTAAATATCTATGATCTTTTGTCAAAAAAGTTTCTGAAACAAAAATGATCAAATGAATCTACCGATCTAAAACAAACTTTGAATATTTTATGTTACAACAGCTACCTAATTCCTCTATTGACATATTTAGATAACGATCCTGACATGTGTTTGACACTGATGTAGCTTGTTTGTAAGTATGTTATCTCTTTATTTTTGATAATCATATTCAATCGTATTTCAATACACTTGTTAAATCAAAAGATTAAATCGATTGTGAATAAGTTGAGCGATCGTTTTGGTATTTCAGCCGCTCTGCTCTTATGTGTAAAATATATTTTCACGACTTATAGTTCTGAATCCAAAATCCGTAAACTTTCCCCAGAGAAGTCTGTTTTTCTGGGAGTTTGTTTCACTTCCCAAGATGTTGGCAATACTCCTACAAGCTATCTAAGCCTTTTGCTGAGATACACTTTCGCAGAATAGATGCAATGCTACCTCTATGGCTTGCTTGAAGTTGTGGTCCATCATCATGCTTATCTTCTTAAGGTGGTATGGACCATCAGTTAAATGTTGTTTTTTTGGATATTTCGATAGTTCCTCAAACTAATGTCTGTGACAACTCATTGGGCCCCCGTAGAGTTCTAGAATATGGAGTCGTTGCTCTTTTATTTTCAAGGCTGTCTGCTTCCCAACTGCCTAATTTTACCTGGGTTTTTGCTTCTATTAGCTAATGCTTTTAGAGTTTGTGAACACTCCCACGCTAACATGGATGACCATTCAATAGTCTTCATGAGGTTTCTATCCAAACACTTCTAAGCACATCTGTTTATTGCTTAAGACTACACCTGGACAATAATGAACGATTTTTCTTTTGGCACGGAGAGCTTGTACCTATGTGGGTCCAAAAATGCCCAATCTTACTCCTTACATTAGCTTAGTTTCATCTGTATACTGTAGAGATATTTCTAAACTGGTCATTGATTACCATTTATAACAGGATGTCTGTGTCAATCATGCTATGCAATTGGTCCATTGATTTGTCGCTGACTGTTATAATTATGAACCTTTAGGTGACTATCAGACTTTCTTATTTTTCTGTCTTCTGTCAAGTTAATAGGTTTCCGTCCACATTCAGAGTCTGAAGACGATAACTTGGTTATCGAAACTCGTGTCAGACGGTATAATTGTGAGTTGGTGTAGTAATATTGCAATCAGTGTATTTAATAGGTGTTTATCCTGGATCAATTATTACTGAACGACAGGGATTAAATCCGCTAGGGATTTTCAGTTAAAAAAGCTCTGCTAAGAGAAATATATTCAACGTTATAAAATCCAAGCGAATACAGTGACTGGGACTGGAGCGAAATAATGAAGAGAGCATCAAAGAAAATATGAAAAGTAGAACGAAAAAAGTTGGATTGGACACGCCTCGAAAAAGATGGTAGAACAAGACTTCCTCCCCTTTTGCAATACTTTTGTTGTCAGAATTTTAATGCGGGATATCATTGTCACTGTCAATAATGTTGTTTGAATCTTCAGCACAACAATAATACAAATATATAAATAAGTGACAGCAACTTTCTAGTTCTATTACCCCAATGTCAATTGCAACTTGGAATCTCAGAATTTGGTTCATAGAATGGATAGCTGGAAAAAATGATCCAACAATACATATTCATTTGTTAATTCTTCAGCTCCCAGTCTTTCACTTCAAACTATACTTATTCCTTTGTAAAATGAACGAAAATTTCATAAAAATGCTACCCTTTCTGTTGAGAATTGAAAAACTAAAAGTTCAAAGTAATTCAACGATTAATTAAGTATTTTTTCTCCAGAAAGAGTTAGTTAGTAACCTTATTTTGCGATTTGTACTTTCCTAATATTTTCTAATCTTTTTTGGAGTTGAGAGGTTGAAAAACGTATTTAAATGTTAATTCAACAATTGATTCCATTATACAAATTAACACAAGATTTAAATTTGCCGCCATTTATACAATAAAGTGATACCAACCCTATCAAAAACAAATTTACAGCTAACAGTTTAGGGTTAGTAGAAATACAGCGTTATACTATAAAACAACGTTTATCATTATCGACAAATATTACAAAAATAATGAAATTTGGCGGTCGCAGACTACCAAAATATGGTAGAATAGTGTTTTAATATTAGCAACTGTGAAGAGATAAGTTGAAAGTTATAGGAAACGAGATCCATTGGAGACGCCAAAGACACTGGTCGATCAAAAACAAGTGGTTCAAATGTCAATATCGAAGCAGTGCGTGAGTGTTGGTGACAATTCAGGAACCTCAATCATCGTGGACAAAGATTTCACATTTCAAGAAGCTCTCTACATCGTATATTCATTATAAATCTGCGTCTATATGCTCACAAAATTCACTTAACAAAACAACTGAAGGCTAATGACCATGCAAAGCGAAAATATTTGTCGAATGGAATTATTATCATCAACAAATGGACGTTCATTTTTCGAGAAAAAATATTCTAAGCGAATAATCAAATTTCGACATTGATGGTTTGTTAATTGCCAAAATTGACGATTTGGAGGATGTGATTGTCAAAAATAAAGCTAGTCAATCAGTAACTATAACTAGTGTTCGATATGTTTTGGATAAGACGGTGTCACATGCCATACATCCCATGACAACACTTTAATTATTTCATGATGAAGTTTCCGGTCGTGTACTCTCTCATTTTAGTGTTCTCCTATATCGTGTGATTCAACACCATTAGATTCCTTTTTATAGGGTTATTCAAAAATCGGATGTCCACGTCAACAAGCTTACAACCACGCATGCATTAAAGGAGATTCAATGTTGCATCCACTAAATTCAGCCAGATTCATGCAGAATAGTCATAGAAAATTTCAACTAACGAGTGCGTATGTGTATGTAAGGCCCTGGAGGTCTTTGTTTGAAATATTATTCCATAAATTACTCTACCCTATAAGCTTCATGAATTAATAAAAAAATCACAATCAAAAGACTGTGTTCTCCATTTAATTTAAATATTGCATTCATTTATATAAGAGCAAATAATTCTAGCAATAATAGTATTTTATGCAACGATTATGTAATGATAGATATTAGGCCAAAAACAGATAAAGCGTTTTATATTTTTACTAAGTACGTCACACGAAGCGGCGGCAGCGCGTCGAGTCGGTTGATGCTCTATTGCCGAGTCAGCGGTCGACCTGTAGAGAAACGAAAAAATACTCATTGTATTGTTTCAATTATTTTCTTAATAGACATTATTATCTAAAAATATAAATTATGTAGAAAATAAATGTCTTGATTTAAAATAATAGGAAGACTTCAGTCGACACTAGTAAAAGATAAAAATAACTGTGCACACTGTGCTTATATAAAAATATCAATAATAAAACTATAATAAATGTTAAGAATTATTTTTGTGGAGTTGAACAATTTTTTACTTATCTTCCTGTCGGTTCATCTGTTTTTTTACCGCTCGAATATCGCGAGGAAATATTTTAACGGCGCGGCGTTCTCTAAGTTTGTTTTATTGTAATAAACTTATGAACTATCGTCGACGCTCCGTCTGTTTTCAACTTTTAATACACGAGTATGTTGTAGGAAACGAAACTAGCTACAGTTGAGCTCATTATATAAACTTGCCAGATTGCATGGAACTTGCATATATTATTTCTCAACTGCCATCAATAACTAAATCAGAACAATTAAGAAAATTTCAATAAATGAATTTGTAATTTTGGATATAATAGTTCGTAAATTTTTTGCTTATCTAGAATTTATATGGTTGGGTGATTCTATACCGATGGTTGTTGATCGGGAGGGTATAATAATGTTTGATTTACTATCACTTTCAATTGAACTTATACAATGTTTTACAAGAATAATGATGTCAATAGAATTAGTATTAACAAACTTACGAAGTTTAGAAGTATGGATATATTTTATACTGCTAGAGGTCCGATCTAAATAGGTACCATGTTATCAGCGCCGTAGGATTTAGGAGATCGGCCGGCTTGTTTAACAAAATGCCACTGGCTAGAGAGATTTGTCGTTGTTTAACAAAAAAGGGTTGCTTTGTTGATGAAAATAGAGCAGGGGTTTTTTCGTGGCTCTTCAGAAAACTTGCCCCAATAGAGTCCTTTCCAATAGCTAGTTGTTTTCCCACAAATAACGATTTTATAACTGTTAAAATCGGTATGAATGAGATTAACAGAGAGGCTCATATAATGACATGTTAATAAGACTTAAACAAGAAGATCTCATAAGCACGGAAATCTCTTAGTTTTCAGATACCACAAGTTCAAACAAATATATCACATTTAATTTGGAACAATTTCGACTTCCATTTTGTTGGACTTGGGTGTTTGAGTGAAAAAGTGTCTGATTTCAACCACAAAATAGTTAGACAAATTGTCTAGTAGTCAAATTTGCTCCAAGTTATACTTACATGAATGTTGGAAATGACTAGTTCCGTACGGACGCCATGGCAATTTAAAAAAAAACAAATCACAAGTAACACCTTGAAACTACCACATTATTTTTCAATAATACTTCAACTACCCAGTGTCGTTTCTAGTTTTAATATGCTATTTAAAATGGAAGTATCCACTTACCTCGAAATGATCTTCACAACAAAAGCGATTGCTTGTAATGGATAAAATAGTATCCCTTCTACTGTCCCTTCTCATTGCATAACAACATTTTTTCGTAAAATAAATATAATATTCCTATAAAAAGGAATATGTATAAATATTTTATATGGAGTGGTAATGGTGGTGTTGGTACTTTTGGTACAATACAATATTTATAACGGATCTTTGTCGATACAGGCTTCGACTTTCTGACAAAAAATACACTAATACGACATAATGCGATAAGAATCCTCATAAACCATATAGAATAGTAAAACAACGGGGTGTAGAAGCTGCTATAGCTTGGCGATCGTAACTCATTCGGCGCTGGTGACGTAAGCTAGCAATTGGCGCGTTTCAAGAAGAAATGAGGAAGAAGTAAAAATATTATCCACTCTTAAAAATTTATATCAGTGCTATTATGAGTGCTAAAGGCGTGCGATAAATTTCATCATTTTCAGACCCATTGACTAAAAGCCTCTGAATTACAATGTTTCGATTTTTCAATAAATCCCTTGAAATTTTAATTTAGTAGCGCAATGTTACTTGATTTCATTTTCTTGGAGTGAAATATTCTGAAATATTCTGGAGGTATAAGATGAAATTTTTTCTTAACTAAACAGTACTAGATCTTATTAGCAGAAAAATCTGTATTGTTATGAGAATCAGTATCACATTGATACTGATAATAATACTTTACTATCATTTACTGTATGGATTACTGGAGAATATTGATAAGTAACGATAGTTTCAACTAGTGTTAATTGAATAATGTAAATCCTCTGGAATAATTGTGCTATGTTGTGCAGTTTGTAGATATATGGTTTTGATGGAGTTAAAATGCTTTGTAGTACTCCGTATTAGTGCTGACAAATTGGATTATAACAGAAAATATGCTTTTTATAAAATCGAAGAGGCGGTATTATGCTGCATACAGAATTTCATGGATTGACAGTCAACGCAACAAAAAAATGTATCCCATATATTCACCAACATCGATCCTGAAAATTATATGAAGCTCCTAAAACGCTAGTCTGAGGTAATCGTCCAAAATAAGGAAAAATTTTCTTACAGGAGCAACTGGATAAATGATAATCCATTTTTTTAATATATAGAAGAATACTCTGGAATGATTACATCAACATACCTGATCATTTAGATCTGTGTTAGGTAAATTTCTCGATATTTGTGGATAATATCTTTCAGTGCGATCAGCTCACGTTGCAGCAAGACCTTTATTTTTAAAACACTATAAGGGTTCTCTATACAACATTTGAGCAAACAAATTGTATATTTCTAGAACTTATAAATCCTGAGCTTCATATTTGTCATTCAGCAATTGCCGAAGAGTATATTGATATATTAATAACAAGATACGATAACGATAAAGAAACGTTGTCGAAGTAACTAACAAAAAATTGTTTACACCAATCAATGAGTTATATTTTTTGAACGTCAGCTTTGAGCAATAGATATCATTTTATGCACTATTTGCAAGGATATTAATTATAATCACCATTTTATTCTCAAAAAGTAGGGATTATTTGTTGTATACTGTAGAGGAAATTTATATCTCTATTATTTTTAAACAAAATACGATCAAGAACCAATGCGGTAAATTCAGGAGAACTATTTCATTTGTACTCCAACAGGAATGTTAGACACAAGACAAGATGAAAATATTTCAATAAGTAGTGGATTAATTCAGCTATATATAATACAGTTATTTTTACTGACGGAATACCTCCCTGCAGGCCATGATATTTTATTATGTATCTTTCAGAAAAGTCAATCTTTCTGTTGAAAATCCAAAACCCATTCGAAAAGCCAGAAAACTTGCAACCATAATCTGCAGATGGCAATCAAGATTTGTCCATTGCAATGCTACGTCTTTTAAGAAAAAATTTAGTCAACTTTAGTAGCGAATGTTCAAGCGGGTAAAAACATTTGAGGCATGTATGATAGAATCCTATAAATATCAGATTGAGTGAGGTTTTAGGAGGATAAGCATAGGCATATTAAGATATAAGCAAGAAGATAATTTTTGAAAAAATTATTAACACGATTAAACCGGCTATTCAGCGCTTCTGTTTAAAAAATGAGATAGTTACCATGATAGTTAACATACAATGAAATAATTTGGGTTTGACTGTACATACTGTGAATAATAATTGATGTATTCACATTATACACTTGATATTAGAGAAAACAGTCACTACACTGATGCTATATACAATAAATATTATTTCGTACTGAACAACCATGTTTCTATTTGTAAGCACATCAAGAACTCCGGATCTAGTAAGCAGTTTTCACTGTCTGTATTATTCAATCTTATAAAATGAAGAACGTTTAAAGTGTTATACAACACCCGTCGGATATAACCATATAACCAAAAGGAATTTTCAACTCTCCCCATAAACTGAAACCGGAAATTAGAAATATGAAACCTTCATATCAAGGAACTTTGTTGAGATAGAACTTTATGTCAAAATCTCCACAATCGTATCGTTATGCTATTAGATTTCATTATTATTTCAATAAAAGTGATATTTCAATTCAATACTCACTAACTGTTATTCCTATACAGGGAGTTTCGAAAAACAAAAGGGTACAACTACGGCTGTATTATTACCAGTTGTCGGCCATTTGGCTAATAAGAGGATTCAATAAGTTATGAGGAAACCGCAGCAAATCTGTAGCACCAGCAGATGGATTGGCACTTTCAAAATTCTGTTCTCGCCTCTATTTTGACCATCCAAATCATTATGATAAAATCTTTTCGAGAAATATGCTATAACTGGATATAATAATAATAATAATAATAATAATAATAATAATAATAATAATATATAATAATAATGGAATTTTTCTTATATAAGAAGTTGTGCATTGTATTGAATTTTTATTTAACTAAAACGTAGCAAATTGAAAACATTGACTATACCATACTATTTAATGGTCTTTTTGTAATATTGCTCATGGGTAATATTTGGTTTATATCACCCACTTGATTTCGTACAATTAGGAATATGTATTTTGTAAGAGGTATGGTTCTTCTGTTCATAATTGAAAAGCATGCTTCGAACTCCAAAGCGGTATCATTTGAAGCAGATCGATTTCATTTAGGTATTCAATTATTGGATATTTTGACGAAGTTATATGTAAGTAGATGGAGGGCAATTTCATAAAAAGTGTCTCAAAAGAAATTTTACTTCTGTATCACTCATTGTGTGATCTATTCGGTAGCCTGGTTCTTAGGAATTTAGTTGTTATAGAGCGTTTCTCGACAGCTTACCGCGCATTGTGCGTACGTGAATTTTACAAAAACATTAATTCTGCGACTGTAGAGCGTAGAAAACTGCAATGTTCCCAATGTTCGTGACTTAAATGATGCGCCAGGCGTGGACAGAGCTCCACAGACAGAGCTTCACAACCGTTCAATGAATCTTTGAAACGAGTTTGTGAAACTTTTCCTGGTAAATTGATCTAAAGGACATACATGTGACCTAAGTTAGGCTCCACGCAGTCGCGACATAACAACTATAAAATTTGTCTTGTAGTTGAAGTTCTCATTGACAAACCCACTTCTTTGAGACCATTAGAATAAAAAAATGGCAGCTATCACGGAGAATACCTACTGAGGCGACAAATTTAATTTCAGGACTTGATTAAAACTGACGGGACCAAAATAAGATTTACATATTAGTTGTATTATCTCGTCATAGGATCACGACATATACTACAAACACGATGTCAATAAAGCGGCTATAGTAGCTGACTGACAAGCCACAACTGAATTAAACTTATCACTGCTTGTTTAGACAAACGAAAGTATAAAACAGAAGCTACTGTAAAAATTCATTGATCATACCATGTGTGTACATTTTTTTTGAGATACACTCTGTATATCTATTTCATATCTTAGTTTGGTCTATATATTACAATACATACTGTTTCATTGTGATTTGTAAGTGGTATACATTTTTCACAGCGAAAGAATAGTTTTCACCTCATTATAGCATTCAAACAAATCTTATTAGTAACAAAGACTTATTTCCCATGAAATTATCTTCCAGACATTTACTGTACATATTACGTATATATCTATTTATCAGAATTTCAATGAATGTACTGAAACATTCTGCCAATCGTATTCCGAAAAAAATAGATGGGGTGCGTCAAATTAGTTGAAACTAATCTTGAACAAAAAGTAACCTTTTGTGGTTTCATCTAAGGGATGTAACTGTTGATTGTGACCATTTTCCAAGGAAGTCAAGCGATTTATCTTCGTTGAAGAGTAACCCTCCATCAATGTAATCAATGTGGATCTTAATGGTTTCTACTGAATTCACTTCGATTGCCAATATACGTTCTGTATCTTCCAAATTAACTAAGTCAGCAATATTGGGAATCTAATCAAATTCACTTATAAGATGTACTTTTCGAAAATCAAAGATAGATAAATATATATATATATATATATATATATATATATATATATATATATATATATATATATAGGGTCGATAATTATACAGATGAAAAATAGTTTAATATTAATAAGTGGATTCATGAGATATCAAAGTGAATGTCGAATTAAACAATAAATTTACTTTATAAAAAGTATCTAAAATTATATTTATTATATTTATAGGCTCCATATATCCCAAGAGAAAATGCGGATAAGAGCACAATTATTTGATATCGTATCAAAATAATCGTTAGTAAAGTTTCTAAGATTACTAACCAGATAATAAGAGACGAAGTTCGGTAACTAGAATTAGCCTTTCTGCTCATCCCTCATGAATGCAATTACTGTACAATTCTGTATATATTCCCGAAATTCCTTGAGTGGATAAGTATAATCATACCTCAAGGTAGCTAACAAAATTTAACTAAGTTTGCTATAAAGAAAGTTTCGTATCCTTTGTGTTAGAGATAGAGCTACAATTACTTCAAGAGTATCGTATATAATTAGTCAAGACCGCCGCAATCTATTCTCAAAGTACGAGTATATGTTCCGAGGGAAATACTAAATATTGATCACGTATTTGGAACAATATCTATGTTACAGGATTATAGATGATTCATATATATTTTGATATACGATATTCCGAATAAATAGACTTAATACTATACTCAAAATATTAGTACGTTAACGGCTGTTTTCATAATACATTTAAAGGAAGCTAGAAATTGAAAGTTTCGATTAAATTGAGTCGTACATTAAAGACTTCTTTAGTGACGAACGTCAAATGCAAATGTAGGTTATGTTTGAATTGCAATCTGACTCAGGGGTTCTTTTGATAAGTTTTGAAAAATAAAAGGTTTATGACCCAATGGCTAAATATCGTGCTAAGTTCGAGTCAAGCACATCCGAAGAAAAAAATATTATTGTCCGAAGACTAAAAATATATCATCATAGAAAAAGCTATTGGATTTAGATTTTTATGAACAATTTCGAATAATGAACCTCTCTTTTACCGCATTATTCAATCAAGTTCGGGATAAAATAGAGCTACATACAAATAGTAAAAAACCACATATGATTTCAATAATTAATAAATTGTATTATTGTTCAACTTGTACTGCCTTTGATTTTTAGCTACAGCATGTTGATTGAGATTTTGTAGTTGCTGCAAAATCTTCTACAAGTCGAAAAGTTCGGAGAATGTCTTACACTTCTACGTTTAATTTTGTTTCTTTCCCCAATGACATTGGAAAAGGACAAAGTATTGTCCATAGTATCTGTGAAAAGATACAACTATGCTTGTCAACTTTCTTCCAGCGTCTTAAAGGAGCCTTTACGTGACAGACCGTTACAAGTCAGTAATGTTACCACTCCACTTTAACAATTAAGTTAAAGGCCCCTTTAATCTAGAGGGATCTTCAGTTAAAGTGCCACTCAGGCTAGGATTATGGAACCGGCCTTAAGTAGTATGAGTATAAAATAAATTGTAATTATTTAAGCTTATCATCAGTACAAATGCTTCAACCGTGAAAAAACTGCATCGAAAATATCGGAGAAAACTTGATGTCAGTCCAGTGTTCAAGAGAAAATATTTGTCATGGTGTGGATAAATAACAATAGGAAGGTAGTCAGCAGCAACTCCAATGAGCAACAACTTTTTCGCCAATGGTGTTACATTCCTTTAATCGATTATCATTCAAACTATTCTATTAATTTATATATATAATAATACAAGGTTTTTTCTAAAACTATCTAGCCTACCCTTAGAATCAAAAGAATTTTATATCACACAGAAAACGCTTTCCATGCATTTGACTTGTAACATCAGACTCTAGCTTTCAATTAAAGGAATCAGGTCCATTTGACTAGATGTTGAAGGTGAAACTGATAACAGGGAGCGAGTATATAGTAGGGACATTGAATTCATCACAGCGCTAGTTCTGGTCAAATTATTGTCAATATAGGTGAAAACTGAATGAAAAATGGTTTATAATACTGAATGTATGGTTAAGTGCAACGATACAGGCAAAAATAGTAATTGCAAATTTTACATATTTCCAATAGCTAAGTGGAAAGTGGATGAGTAAAGTAAAAAATAAAGTAAAAAAGTAAAAAATAGGTAAATTTAGTGAATAGGAAAAAGTGAGAAGTGAATTATATTATTCTCTTAATCTGTAGCGTGCCAAATCGGAGTAGTGTATGTTTTACTCTAAAATTAATATTTTGTAAATATACAGAATATTTGCATTTGAATAATTATAATAAATATAATTAACGATTAGTCGACGGTTTATTAAAACCTTTTACACTGTGAATCATATATCCTTCAATAAAATATGAAAAAACTGTATATTAAAAACTAAAGCTTATAAATAAATAGATATGAACGGTAGATTTGCAATAACTGTGTCAAAATCTAAAGAAAAAGTGAAAATTTATACAGAAAAGTTTGTAACTATGCGTGAATTATAACTAGATGTAAATTAACGGCGTTTCATATTATTTTAATTATTCGATTACGGTTAGAATTAGCACACAGTACATTACAAAACACTGCAGACAAATTTAGACGATCAATCATACTTCTCGTGAAATAAATATAGCTTGGCGATGAGAATGATCTGTTGAATGAAATATTAAATTAAAACACAAAAAAGCTTCAATGCGAAAGTAACAATGAAATATGTATATAGAAAATCAATTCCAAATATAGGATAATTTTCGTGTTTATTATAGAAATAAATTGATTATTCTGTCAGAATTATTCGCATTAAGCAGAAATAGAATTATATCCAGAGATTGTAGTAACTGATAAATTTTCCTTTGCAAAACTGTCATTTTGAGATGCAAATCAATTTGCAGTTCATTTGACTATGAATATCTTCGAAATATTGAATGGTTCAATTGGACCTACAACAACCTATACAGACAGTAAAGGAAGCTAACTACTTGAAAGAATTAAAATCGTGTATACCTAGAGCGTGAAATATTGTTGTATATAAAATTATAATTATCTTAATGAAATAATAAGATTCGCTACTAAAGAGAATACTTGTTTTTTAATTATCTACTGAATGCAATAAATGATAATCTTCTTGATTGGTTGAATGGATTGCTTGTAAATAGATTCCGTTTATCAAAATATTAATTTTAATTTCAACAAAAATGAATGTTCGCTTCATTGTGTGAGTAGCTATTTATTGTAGGTTGATCAAAATAAAGAGAACAAACAAAAAATGATATATTTATTTAAAAATCAATGGCATACAAACTCAGAGTTTGTTGATATCAAACATAAAAATAAATCCTTTTGCTATTCTTGACACTGTTATGTTCATAATAAGAAAACAAAAAACCAAGATGGACTGGATCATTGGGGACATCTAAATTAATATTATTTTTGTAGTGATCCACTCAGTATAGTTACCATATCTTCTATTCCCAGAAAATAAATGTCACTCATTCAGAAGCTGCTGAAGCTTCTGTTTTTCGTTTTTACAGAACTCAGAAATCAAAGGCGGCATCCACCTGTTTACCAATTAAACAACAAAATTATTCAGTTGGTGTTACTTTTATTCACACAATATTTGATTCAGTCAAGAAAGGCTACCTAATTTGAGTAAGTCAACTGTATGACTAGGTGGAGTGGAAACTACTTATAAAGAGAGTATGATATCAATTTGATTTCAATTGTCAAGAGTCAGAATTTTCAATCTTTTAAATAAGTTCCTGCAATGAGCCCCGCTGTTTAGTTCGAGTAAATATCTAACAGCTCTTTTGTAGGTTGAAGATTCGCTCAAATTTCAGTATCCTTACTTAGGAACATCTCCAGCTGCTATTAACGATCAATATGTGGTGAAACTAAAATGTCCCTCAAGTGCAAAACCATATGATTTATATATAAAAGATGGGTTTATTACAAATACGTGTAAAGCAAAAATAATAAAATTACCATTATTCATGTGGAATATGACAATGTCTTTATAGAAAATATTATTAAATGTGCATAATATTTCTGGTGTAATAACATTAGATCTCTTTAATTACCTTTTACATCACACTCATCTATGTAAGAACAAATGTGTTTTGGCGCGTCATATAGGTATTTAAATTTATATAATTTTTTATGAACTACTATACCGTTTAGAAAAAAATAACAAATAGTATGTGATTAAGAACGAGTTACTAAACGTAGTATGCAAAGTATGCAAGAACTATATTAGTAAGGGTGAAAGTTTAATAAAGATTAAATTGCTCTCAGGTCGCTAAGCGATGAATAATTTCCGTCAAAACACCATAAGTGCTTAAAGCACTTAGTGCATTTGATCATATTCAAAATTTGCAATTTTCTTCTAATATTAAATCGAAAATGGCAAAAAAAATTATTGGTGTACTAATAGTATTTAATCAAGTGCGAGTCCAACTATTTATGATTTATTTTGTATAACTAGCATGCAAATTAGACTGTTTCGTATTCATTTGTTCGTCAACAAATTGATTATTACAAGATAAATAACAATGGTAATTTCAAACAATGTCATAATAATTGATAATTGGATATATTCACTGAACAGTAACACTCATTATTACACACCCAACAGTTTCGAGATTTGGTGTGGGTTTCTTAAATTGAATACACGCCTGCAGAAGAGAAAATTTTGCAAAATCATTCAGTAGTACAGAAGGCGAGATGATATAAACTACTTTGTTATAGTATAAGAAACCGATTGTGAATTCGCATACCCACAGTTCCAAAATTTTTTGCTTATAATCCATATGCCTTGTGAGAATTGCTAGATAATTGAAGTTAGTTACTCAAGTTTCTGGCTATGTTTGAGTCTATGTTGTGTTAACTGATTTTAAAAATCAATTTGGAAATATGGAAATTTATTTTTGCAAAATATGAACTTTAGATTTTAACCCACAACCCAATCTACAATAAAATACTAATTAGTCTAAGTACGAAAATATATAATATGATAATTGAACTCAGTGGTTACCAATAAAGATATATGAATAGTTTTTTTCGTGAAATATAAAAAAAGGGCACAACACAGCTATCGAAAATATTTCAGAATCAATAACAATACCATAACAATAGTTATGGTAATGATATGTTAATGATATAAATTTTGTGGAGGAGAGGACTGAACCACTATCAACTGATTTATTCCACAATTCCAGTATTTGTAGTAATCCAGTAGAAAAGTTTCAAGAGAATTACAAAATCTCAAATATAATAAGTGATCCATATACATCTCCATTTTTAATTTAATGTTATGATTCCAGTAAATCTGAAATAGAATTTATAAAAAAGCATGAAGTATCAACATGCAACTTCTAACATTAACTACTAACTTTTCTTTCCATAGAAGTAGTCTTCAAATAAATAGAAAGAGACGATTTATTATCATCCATATTCACCCTTTAGAGTGACTTGTGATTAAAGTCGTGATCTTGACGCAAGAAAACATTTTTGCACAACGTCTTCCGGTGCTTCTTATCGTCTCATATTGGTAAACATGCAATAGAAGAACACAGGTTTTGGCTTTTTTTAAGATTTTCGTCGGTTATAATGGTTGTGGGATCTCTACTTACATGTTCATTTATACACGACTGTCTATAAAATTCAAACTCACGACACCAGCTCATTAGCTCATGTAATATTGATGTTCTTATGATCCTTTCAAATATTTTTTGTTTGGGGAACTCTTTTAAACGCAATTATCTAATTAGAAGGACTTGCTAGACAACATCCACAGATGGGGCTTTTTCGAATTTAGGCTTTTACATATGACATCTCTTAAAAAATTTAGACGGTGTCAGTGTGTCAACGTAAATCTATACATAATACATAATTTATTAATGGATCA
Source organism: Diorhabda carinulata (assembly GCF_026250575.1). Classification (NCBI taxonomy): domain Eukaryota; kingdom Metazoa; phylum Arthropoda; class Insecta; order Coleoptera; family Chrysomelidae; genus Diorhabda; species Diorhabda carinulata. The sequence continues at coordinate 40,521,781 of NC_079472.1, forward strand.
GAAGCGGAACAGGAAGATCATTATAGTCTAAAGGTGAAATAAATGTGAAGAAAGGAATCAAAATTAATTTACATGAAAGACATTTTGCGTCATTAGATGACCTGAAACCAAAAAAATGATTATGCTGTTTTTGGTTGTATTAAGAAAACTAAAATATCCACTAAGCATCATCAATTCATGCACCTCTAACCTTTTTAATTCACCAAGGTTCTAGGTATAAGTATGATGGTGTGATTTAAGGTGTAAATTGAATTTTATTTTCTAGATAAATATTCAAATCGTATTATATATTGATTTTGATATAGCTGAAAATAAATTAAAGATAAAACTCTTTGTTATTGTTGCGTATTTATTTTCTTTAAGAAAATAAAACATTCTATACCCAATGCGGTATTATTTTTTTATCAGAAAATGCCTTTTTTACCTTTTATAAATATGATATGCTGATCCACTTGAGGAAGCCACAACAAATCCTATGAAATATTTCAGTTTCACAAAAAGCACTTATCCTCCAGGTCGTTTTGTTATGCTTTAAACAAACAAGTATTTCAATATTACAGATCAAATTATAAATGTTTTATTTTACATTGAGTGGAATAATGAAAAATATTTTTTCACATGTTGCGAGCAACAGAAAAGCTTATGCCAATATTTATTTCCTAAAGTCTTAAAATGTACATTTATACCCGAATTCAACATAAATCTGCGTTGGAATATGAAATTAAAATAAAACCACTGAATGAGATGAATAGTTTTATAAAAGTGCTGTAATCTTTATCTCATTCATTTGTTTTAGTATTGGTTCGTTATTACAATAACCGTTTGGAAAAAATGTATTATGGAACAAAAAAAGTAGTGACAGTAATATAACTTGAGTACTTATTCATTTGACGTTTAATTTCAATCTTAATTTTGCGTATTTCCCTTTCAACAATGTCGTTTCTCTTGTATAATGGTACTCAATATCAATATGTTTGACCATTTTATGAAGCGTTGGATTGTTAGCTATGATGATATATGCATTATTATCCTCATATATTATTATCGGCTGAATAGTTATATACTATTTGAGGAGCAAAAATTCCAATGGAATATCATCCCTTTTTACTTTGGTGAGAAAATTGGGCTTTTGTTACAAGAGGCAATGAGCAGATGGAATTTGAATTTATAATGTAGATAATAACCTTTTTGAAGTAGAGCGAAGAGGATTATACTCTATTTGATTGCAATAAAAAAGAACATACAGAAGTAAATCTTATTTTTTTTTTCATTAACGTAACAAACGATATGAGAGATCAAGCAAAAGAAACTAAACACCTAGCCCTCTATCCTCCTCGTTACAATCATATTCTTGTGAATTCACTGACCAGGAATGTCGTGAAAATTGAAGTTTTTTTTTTGCCAATTTTTTGGAATGGGTTTTTATGTTTGCCAATGTTTAGTTCATTTTATCTAATTAATATTATTAAAAAATAATATTAATTGATTATTAATAATTAATTTTAATTACAACCAATCCTAGTGCTTTGTAATCTCGAATCAACCAATCTTCTCCAAGTTGTTTTAATGTACCAATTTCTTCGTAGATTTTTGTAGCAGTACTTCATACTCCATACTTCTTTATTCTTTTTTCACGACTTCCAAAGATCCTATTAACTAGCATAATGAGGGTGCTTTCTGACTGGGAAGGTTCTCTTATTTCTTGACGAGAAAGAGGGGCATCATTCGTCGGTCAAATAGCTAATGAATAAGAATTTTCATTTTAAGCAAAGGAACGGAGAGCTCTACAGCCAGGATTCATAGTAGAAAATTAACCAAAGCGGACAATTCCATTTACTCCCCTTCTTCCTGCTTGAGTTTCATACCAAGAGTAAAAAAATGTATTAAGTATTAATTCGATTGTCAATATCTAAGCTCTTTTTTTTCGAAAGTATAAATTGTATTCATTTGCATCCGAATCCTATGTTGAAGTTTTTTTTTGTACACTTTCCAAAGCCTCTTGATATTTAGACTTGCTGATAAATAGAGCCTCCTGGATTTTTGTCTATTATAGTGGTTTTCATTTACCTATAAATTTAATCATTTTATAACGTTTTCTGCATTTTTAACCGAAAGATGTTCTCCCTTCCTATTTTTTTAATATCCTTTCCTCACTTTATAAGACGTGTAATTGTACGCAGTCGTTTCAAAAAAATGCTGAAATATTCTAAAATCATCTTTCAGCACACTCTGTAGGTGGATCCATCTATTGTATACATCCTTATTCTACTTCTAATGGTGCTTTTGATCTCTACACACTGCTTTATACTTTTTACGTCTTCTTAGAGGAGCCCTGACTCTACAAAAATAAGATATTTTGCCATCTTGAAAAAGTTTGTCTGGTGTTTAAAGAACCCTTTTTCGTCCAGCAATAATGTCTTGGTTGGATAGTTTGGTCCGTCATGTTTACTTGTTCTGCTAACATTTTCTAAATTTGAAAAATGATCCAGGTATCTAAAATAAGATGGTAACTAACTTCTTAACCTTGCTTAACATTAATTAACGACTTTCCTCAATTACTTTGTTTATGTCGTTTTTTAACATTTCTACGTTTCTTTCTACGACCCTGATTATCATTACTGACTATAACTCCTTCAAAGTCCATAACTTGCCATTCAACAAATAAATATATTCCATTAAAGCCGCTTGAAAACAAGTTATAAACAACACTGAAGTGGAAAACATAAGTGTGGATAAAAATCTTTTTGAACCTACATCTGATTTCTTATTTTTTCATTTGAAATAATATTTTTATGGATATTAATTTGTGATAGAGGATTCAATTAAAATGCGACTCAGGTACGTATCGACATCTAGAAGCAAAAAATATGAATTTTGGGTAATATTCCTTTTGAATTTTTGCTCCTCATTTGTTAATACTAAATAAAAGAGGTATGATCCATATTCAGCTATTGATTGTTGTTTCTTGGTATTTGACCAAACAGGGCAATAATTAAATACCTTGAATAAGTATCCTGTGATATTTGTTCAATCAATTTCAATATTACATTATAATAATGACCTTTTATCTACTGTGGGTTTAAATGCATAGTACCCTTAAGGTATCTCCACACTAATTCAAAGCTTTACTTAACTCTCATTGTGATTATTTTGATAACGGCTAAATGAATAATGGCAACATATCGGTTAGGATGTGTGCATACATACATCAGATAACCGATTTGGTTTCTTAAGGCCAGGACACAGTCGGACAACTGTCTGAGTTGGAAATGATACTAGAGTTTGAGCAGTGTAGCTCACACTTTTCCGAAACGTGTCCGATCCTCCTATTATCCGATCATGCATTCGATCGTGCAGTATATTCGTTAGTTGAAATCTGTGATAATATTTTTAAGTTTTTGTACTGTTTTTTCATTGAATGTACAATAATGTCGAGTATAAAACCAGAAGAGGTTATTGGAGAAGTGAAGAAGTATCCAGTACTGTATGACCAGACAAACGAGAAGTACCGAATTTACAGTACAATTCAATTTGATATCTAAAGAAGCTTCCACATCTTTGCAATCAAACGTATAGAGTTACGAACTATTTTTTTTAATGCTAAATAAAATCTATTTAGCGACAGTAGTTAAAAATATTCTCAAAATTCTAATGTGATTTCTAATGTGATAATGATAGTGATAGTGATTTCTAATTGGAGATTGTTACACAAATTGTTTCAAGTTTGATATTACGAGTTAAATGTCAAGAAACAGAATGATAGATATTTTCTATTAGTTTTTTTTTCTATTTGTCCAAAAAAAGTCATCCTTTTGAGTTGAGAATTCATGAAGTTGTATTATTTGTTGAAAAGTATCAAATCTTCAGTATACTCGTTTAACCAGTCAATTGAGACACATGAGTTTGCATTCATTGGCTCTGGTTTTATTAGTAATTTCGAGCTTCGAGCATAATTCTACTGCTCCCGAGTGAGCCATTATGACATATTTTTCATTCTGCTTTGTTCTTTGTTTGTTAGTGAATTTGCAATGCTGCGATACAATTTAAATTTGAGAGGTACTCTACGAAATCAAAACCTTTTCCAACTTGAAACCCTTACTTGAACTACATGTATTTTTTGATCGTAATATTCTATTTTCGCAAAAAAATTCACTATAGTCACAATAATTGATTGAAATGAATATTTGAATGTATGTATAGTTTAAATCTCATCTTGATTGATTAATATTCTAATTTTATAAATAAGTAGGAAAAATTGGAATAACACAATCATTCTTTGCGAAAAATGACAATTATACGTGTAGTTATAGACGTATAATTATAGCCAAAATCGATAGTAAAGTAACTTAAACGAAATTCACTTATAACTCTTTGAACTTCTAAACTATCCAAAAACGAAAGCCAGAACGTGGGATGTGTCTAATCTAAATATTGGAGTAAAGTATATACGAGGCCTTCTTATACAAAGAAAATATCGAGTAAATCGGAAAAAGGTGTTTCCATAATATTAGACGATATGAAATAGATGAGCATCAATTTATAAATCTGTATATTTTCAATATCCAAAAAAATATCTATCAAATTCCATGGCAAATATATTTTTTGAGCACATGTTACTATGGTTTCAGTAAAATAAATTCCTTTGATTTCAAAACGATTCGGAAATAGTATATTGATGAAGATGTACTGTATTAATGCATATAACATACCGTTGAAATTGAAGTTGACTTTATAGGTGTTGTCTAGATATTGCACTGGAAACATTTACGAGATCAAGTCTATATATTTTGAAATGTTACGAAACTAGAGGTGGTAATGCAGGAAACACTGCATTCTTACATTTGACCAGTCGTAAGTAGTTCGCTCCAGCAGCGGCAGTCGCTGCTATCACTGAGTAAATAGAGGCACATTTGCGCGTTATGATCTACTGTGATTTCAAGGTCGGTTAACACGTTGAACTGTTATGTTGCGAAGTGCATTTTCAATGAAAGACCAGTTGTGTTCCGCTGATATAGCGAATTTAAAAAATGCGGATATCCCTTGGTGATGAGGCACGATATACAAGATGCATCTATCAACAAATTGAGGCAACTCTTGATGTTGGATGCGCAGAAGTGAATTAAACTATCACTTGATATTTAATAATTACTCGTTGTGTGCCATAAACTCTTATGAATCTTTATTAAAGGTGAATATCGAATTCTTTCTAAAATAGTGATATGTGATGGAACACGTATTATGACATTTCTACCTGCCCGGAAAGTCGCACGTCTATTAATAAAGATTCCTCAATACACACAACAAACACACAGTTAAAACTCGCAAGCTAATGCATACAGTTAGTTGAATTTTTGGACGAAAATAATGTTACAGTCATTAAACAACCACTTGATTTGGTCAGATCTGGTTATTCTTCAACCTTAACGTGGTCGACATCGAAATTAGATATATGAAAAAATCTATTGAGTTTTGAGAGCAGCCCCAAAAATGGCTGCAAGCTGTGAAAGCTACAGTTTTCTTGTGCCTCAAAATATATCGCATTACCTACCTAGTATTCATTGTATTTGTTTGCATGTCAAATAATGTTAAAATAGTTTATTTCTTTCTCGAACAATATATTATTGTTAAAACTTTTTGTATTATGTTCAGCAGCAAGTTCAAAGACAGTCCAGTTTCCTTATAAGGTGTTTCCAGCTTTTCTGGTGACATATTTCTTACTTAATATTAATTGCGGACAGAGAATCCAGCTAGGGACTGGAAGTTGAAATATTATTACTCAAAAGACAACTTTTGACTGTCAGAGGGATAAACTATATAAATTTTGTTTTCATTCATATCGGTAGGGTGAATATTAAATTTATTGGCTATAAAACTCTCCACATTCAATTTAAAAATGATATTCAGGCAAACTAGATATCTGCATAGTTCACACAAAACAAACTTTTACTTTATTAAAATTCTATTGTAATGTTTATCAGTAGGATGCTATTCACGTTCATATTTTGAATATACAAATAATGTCATTTCATCATCTAGATATATTTCCTATTTATTGAATCATATCCAATTAGTTTCGCGTTAGTGCGGTATCTCAACCGAATATTCTATTGCAATGCTACGTTTTCATCTGAATATTAATGGTTGAATTGAGATTTTTCTTCGACAAATAACCAAGTTATTTCAATAAAATTAGAGTCAAGCGTTAAGATACAGTATCCGCTATTTGAAATGGTTTTTTTTCTATTGATTTCACAGTTCAGTGAACTATGATTTGAATCTAACGAGAAAAATTTTGTTCCTTACTGCAAACAATTATGAAGCAAAGATCTTTTTAGAATGTTCCGAAACTGTGAATTGTACCTTTTGTATCGTGAAAATAGCGTATACATATTTATGATGAACATATATTAACTGTATCTAAATTTTAAGCTGACGGCGAGAGATGAAACACTTGCACAAATATTTTCTTCTATGGATTCTCTCATTTTCCTTATTGTGGTAGGTACTATAAACATTTATTTGTACAGTTTTCAGGATAATCAGAGAAGCAAACTTATGTTTCAAATATTGACCGTATCTTTTTCCATAACTCCTAACCTTCTTCAATATACTGATAAAAGACAACAAAAAATATACTTCCTGAGAAAGCTGAGATAGGACATCGCGATTCCTTATACATTCATATCTCTCGATCAGTTCGAATACATAATAGTAAAGTCATCTTAGACAAAATTGGGTGAATCTCTTGGAAAATCGACATTACCACGTGAAAACTTGTATTTTGTCATCCTAAAATTATTCTCAAAATTCACATATAATTGAAATAAGTTTCAGTCAGTCAAAAATCGATTTTCTTTAACATTTTTTGCAAATACCTCGTTTTATATGGGCTTAACGCTAATTGTATTGATAATCACTACTGTAGACAATTTAATTCCCTACAACTTTGTTTACAACATTTTTTTATACCATGAACTGTTTTCAAGATAGAGAGCGTAGAGCGCGCGGTCAGATAATTATGTGAGGTCAACTGGTAGTTTCGATCAAAAACTATTATAATTTATTGCTAAACGTATAATCATTATTCTTCAACTTTTAGATTTGATTCATTGTTTTTTTTTGTTACTTATTTATTTTTAATTAAGTGACAATTTATTTCATTTAATTTACCTGGCCATGTGATTAAGAAATTGTTGAGAAAAATACTTTAATTGGATTTTAATTCCAATCTAATTTATACTAATGACTTTGTATATAGATAAAGAAGAGAAGAAATGAATTTTTAATCAATGTTATTATTAAACGTGTTATTTTATAAATTAATTATAAAAATTGATAAAATTTTGGAAAGCAAGTTCTAATTTCAATTTTCTTCCTCGTATTAATTCTCTTCTTCCTCTTTTTCTTCATTATCATCATCATCGTCTTCGTACCTCTGCTGGAGAATTTGAAGTTACTCTTCATTACCGTTTTCAACGACATTTGTCTCCAAGTAATTTATGATTTCTGGGTCACAGATTCTATCATCATTAATATCGGTCCGATATGGTACAGCATTAAGCTAAAGCTAAAGCTAAAGAGCATTGTAACTGCGCTTTCCTGCATCAACATCTTGAGCTTCAGCCACTTTCTTAATTACTGAATATTGTATTGAGTAATTCATCTGGCGCAGGTCGTAAAATAGTCATGATAGGTTCCAGGAATTCGTTACGCATTGTCCATTCCTAGGGTTCTAAATGATGCCTTAACCAAGTTTGGATTTGATAATTGAAATGTTGGTGAAATGTTCCACTTGTTTATGGAAATTTGATAACTGCACCGGTTTATTCGACTTTGTTGACTTGACGTAGAATGCATAACTAAGATGATCGATACTATCCACATATTTCGGAGCATTATAAACTGTTAATAAGGTTTGCATTCCACTCTCAAATAATCTCTGAAACGGAAAGTATTCTTCTTCAAATGCTGCAGCAAGTTTACGGATTTTAAATACGGTTCTCAATTATTTTCTAATTCAAATGCTATTAGTGTAAATGAGGATATACTCGTAATCATAATTTGATTGTTGGTAATTTTTCAATTACTGAAAGAGATTATGAGTGTTATTTTAGGATTATTAAAAAGGAAGATTGAATTTATTCTAAAAGTTATTGAAAAATGATAATTATATATTTAGCAATAAGTTATAACCTTAATACTACAAGGTTTTGATCGGGACTACCAGTTGACCTCATTTAATTCTCTGGCCGCGCACTCTCGAAAATAGAAAATTACATTCTCTACAATATTGATAATAAATACAAATAGCGTAAAATCTATATGAAACAACAATTTTGTAAAAAATGTAGAAAAAACGATTTTTGTGACATTTAAAACTTCGACGATCCAATTACGAGTATGTGAATCTTGAGAATAGTTATAGGATGCAAAAATACAAGTTTGTCAATTTTTCCGAGGGCAACCCCCTCTAATGACTGAACTAGTAGTCAATATCTCCACTGGGATAATAAGTTCAATAACTGTTTGTGAAGGATGCCGATAATTCAGCATTCTGCGATAAATCATGTCCAAGACAGTTTCAATTGAGATCGATATTAAAAACCAAAGTAAACGGATCATGTGGTGTTGAACCATGACAATTCGAACATGAGTTTTGGCTCTAGCTGAATATACTTATGTATGGTACGAATACTATATTACTCTACCATTTCATGAAGTTTATGATGCTGGGCTGTTATATAGCCTCTAATGAAAACTGATTGTGATCTGCTACCATATTCAACAGAAGTCAATTTTATTACACTCACACTATTGATCTCGAGTTTCTTCACGTCACCTTCTCATATTTGAGAATCGTCACTGAAGATGAACTGATTCAATTTCTGCTTCCTCTAAAATGTATTTGATAATTCAATTTCCGCTTCCTCTATATTTTCTTCACACCAGGCCAGATGCCAACGGCGATGTTCATCTGTTATTAGTCTTATGGACGATGCGAAAAAAAAAACAAAAATGTATTTGATTATTGGTATTCTAGGTTTTTCGACTCCAATTATGTCTAGTTGATGAATTCATTCGAAATTAAATTATTATAATGTGTTATAGTAAATTATTATATAGCTAATTTCAAATGCAAAACTTCGGTACGGTCATTCTAAATAATATTAGAGAATTTAAATATTTTCTAAAATTTTCGTAAATGTACTTGAGCCAAAACAAGTTTTTTGTTTTTTATAACTATAAGCTGTACAGAACAATGGAAAAAGGTTTTGATAGGCCAGAAGCCCTGTGTATTAAAATTTTTTTCAAAAAATACTTCCAATGAACCACATTTTGTTTTATTTTGACTTCCAAACAAATTTCACCGATAATACGATTGTAGGTTTCTCCATTTTGTAAAGAGATCCAACTTGTGTATTCTCAACACTTTAGTTTAGTTGCAGCTTGCAAGTTGTAGTATGCTGTTAATTGTGCATTCTAGTGTAATTATGGAGAATTTGGAAAGGCCGTATAAACGCCGAAAAATGGGTCCTTCACCAGGTAATAAAGAACTTTCATATTTTATCGTTGTGAATTATTTACAAACATTTATGTAAAAGTATTGATGACACATTGGAATTAGTTGGTAGTATACAGCACCATACAAATCAACATCTCAGAAAGAAATTGATTTGCAAGAAACACTTTGGATGAAAGTGCATGCTTTCATCAAAGAAAAGAAAGAGTAGAGAAAGTTCTTGTCACGATTCGAGCTGATGAAGATTACACTGGAATGAGTAGAAGCACACTATAGAGAGTTCTGAGATAAAAAGGTTTTTTCTGGAAAAGTAGTAACCAAAGGACAAAGATATTTTATTTACAAGGAATATGGATTAACGAATACGAAATAAATGTTGGCAAGATGAAACTGTTACAAGTCGGAAACAATTTTTTTAAATAATTTATCTATTGTTCTAAATGGACTAGAAAAAAAAATGGAAAAGACGCAGACTAATAGTAGTACACAATAGCAGTCCAACGATTTTGTTTGTAAAATGTCTTATTAGGTCAAACCTGACGAGGTCCACGCTAGGATCACATCAGCATAACCCCATTTGAAATAAATTTTTCTGATCATGTCCATAAAAGAAACTTCTCAGGATCATCTTATTGAGAAGAAAAATGTTTCTTAACAGGTTATCCTGAGGAGATCCAAAGTAGGATCACATGAGGTTGACCGTTTGGAAACGAATTGATATTTCTCCAAACTTGTCCAGTTATATCCATATAAGGAATATCTCAAGACCACTTTTCTAAAATAATGACCTTCTCTTCTTATAACCTGAAGAGGTCCATACTAGTATCATATTATCGTGTTGAAAATGAATTATTTTTTAACAAGTCCTTCTGATCATGTCCATACAAGAAATCTCTCAGGTTACCCCATCTTACTGAAAGTATGATATTTTTCTATCAAGTCATTTCTTCATGAAAATTTCTATTATCAAATCACTCATCTTAAGCCATGTAATTGGAACCTCCTATGAATTTCAATACAAGATTTCTCTTATCTTACTTTTGGAAATTTCTTATTTATTTGGCTGTTGAATTGGACATGGAACTTAAGTGTAAATTACATCAAGAGAGGCAGTTTGTCAACAATATGAAAACAAGTTGATATCAATTTAAAACAGATCTAAATATTTTTGTTAATAGTTTCTGAATATAATAGACTTCATAATGAATAATATATAACTTCTATTATTTCTCTCTCATTGGTTTACGTTAATACATTATAAACTTATACATGTGATGCAAATGTATCATTAATTATTATTATATAATTAATGTATTGATTAAAACATAATACTTTTCTTATTAACTCAAGATTATTGCGGTATAGATATGTGTTGGTAACAGAGCTATTGAACAGAGCTATTGCTTTGGAAATATAAAAAATGAGCATAGCGTAACTTGCTTAGACTTGTCTCTCATATATATATATATATATATATATATATATATATATATATATATATATATATATATATATATATATATATATATATATATATTCGTGCCTACCTAGATGGAAAATGTGCAGTTATTTTCGTTCTTCTTCAAGTGATGGTTCTTACAAGTGAAGAAAATTTGTCCTCAAGTGAAATGATCAAGAAAGGGTTTATCGAAACAAGTGATGCTTTAACAAAATATGTGAAATTGCTACCAAAGTGATATTTTTTGCTTTTAATAGATGTTTCTTGTTATATAAATTTTTAAAATAACATTTATGTTAGATATATGAAACTCTCTTGTGAAACTCTTCCATACGATCCAGAAAATCTAATCAGGAATATGTTAGGTATTCATGATTAGAGCAGTCGAAGTCAATTCTGATCATATAAAGTAATCCTGATAAGTATCTTATGGGGCAATCCTGATAGGGGCCATGTGGTAATTCCTATCAGGACCGTATATGATAATCCTGATAAGGAACATATAAGGTGAACCTAAACCTAAACCTTAAACCTTACTAGGTCCTTGAAAAAGTTCTAGCTAAAATGACTTTTGAATAATTTACTCGTGCCGGTGACTACTGTGAGTATATCAATGCTAATATTTTTAAAGAATGGTTGGAACTAACGATAGATCGTTTTCCTCAGAACTGTGTTATAGCAATGAATCGAGTTATCACTCGAGACTTTTGAAACAATCATCCACAATGATAAAAACCATTTACATTGGCTAAATCCAAAGAATATTAAGTTCTGTGGAAGAAGACCTGCAAACAGTTACTAGAAAAAATGATTCTTCAAGAATGAGTGACGTTAAACAGTTATTTTTGAAGGATGTATATAATTTAAAGCCTGTGAACTGGAAAAAGGTAGTAAGTCATATTATCAAAGAAGAAGAAAGAATGTTGTTCGACAATTTTACTGATGAAATGTAAGTTCTGTAAAAATGGCTGCACTGGATGTTAGACTAGTCTGCTTCGGAGCGTAGAGAATAGTCAGCAGCGCGTAACTATGCTTTTTAGTGTATTTATACCTATGAGCGACAAGGGTGTACCAGTGTCTATTGCGTAATAAATCATTATTTATTTTGTAGTCAAAGATAATGTAAATATGTGGAAAACTTATTGTGGAATACCGACGCAGTACTGTATGCGATATGGCTAAAAAATTGAGAATCAACATAGGTAGTATTGAGCAAATATTTCATCAGGAACGGCTCAGTTACCGTAAAATTTTAGCCTGATGGGTACCAAGACTTCTGAATTTTTAGTAGAAATTCACATCTTAAAAAATTTGCAGGCGTCTCCGTTAATCGGATATAGAAACACTAGAACACCCTCCAAATAGTCCCGATTTGTCACTATGCGACTATTATTTGTTTGGTCCATTTGAAGAGGCACTTAGCGAATTGCGATTTGAAAGCAGCACTGAGAAAGAATCCTTCATCCACGGATGGTTACGTGACTAGCCGAGAGATTTTTACTGACAAGACATTCGAAATCTACCAGGGAGATAACAAAATTGTGTAGAGTGTGAAGGAGACTATCTAAAAAAATTTCAGCTCTATAACTTAATAATTAAGTTTTTCTGGTTTATTTTTGTACCAACTCTGTATTCTATTATGGTCAGGAATAATCGGTATTGTTGAATTCTCAAACATTGATTCTAAATTTAGATTCTCTTTCTCAAGTCAGAGTTTGAATCGTTTAATTATGAATTATTTCTCACATGACCAAATATGTTAAATGAACGATAACTTCACGAGTAGTAGAAATTTTTTCATTTTCTAGATTAAAATGTATTTGTATAATAATTTTAAATTTAAATTGTTCCAATTACGAAATCAGATTCAAATTTAGTTTGTTCTTCAATTTTTAGCAGAAACCAAATTCACTTATGTTTCTATTCTTAAGAATCCTTATAACATCGACAACGTGACCTTGCATTTGAAAACTTGAATTGAATATTTGATTAAAGTTAGCACAGTGTGTTTGACATTCTATATAGAACAAATGGAGCAAAATACAAGAATTTAACTGTCATTTAAGGTTCTCCTACGCTTAACTTTCAAATTAAAAAGAAAACAAGAACATCAACATAGTGGTTAAGTTTAGTTACAAACTTTTCCTTGACAATATCGCTCGCTTGCATACTTCGTGTAACTTAATTAGGAATTTATTGAATAAGTTAAGCGCAATATTGTCGAAGCAACTAACATATTGTCTCAAGAAATTTTCACAACAATGTGGTGTTCTGAGCTCACTGTTATTTATATCACTAATGGATGGAATGGAAAAAGTATACAAAAAAAATCAGAAGAAATAAGTTTGTGGATGAGAAATTATTTACAAAATATAAATATGATTACTGCGATTAGGGAGTAGCAGAATACGAATTAAAAATTATTTATTTGGTTCATTGAAAGAGGCACTTAGTGTATTGCGATGACAAAATAACAGAACCTGAAATAGTGAATATTACAGAGATGGAGTTGGAGCAGAAATAGAATAAAGAGTATTGGGTTTCACATTCAACAAAAGAGAAAAATTGATAAACACGAATGGACTATTTCTCATTAGACAGAACGTATTACTGCACGCACTACCGGGCTATCACTTTGTCTGCAGTGCTTCTGGATGGATTGAGTGGCCTAGTGGCAATGTTGCTGGTCCTAAAGCCCAGATAAACAGAGGGGGGTTATTCTAGGCTAGAAAAAATAAATAACTAACTCAAAAACCTATAGAAAACCAATGATATAGATTGATTCAACGTTGATAATCCACGAAAGGGATAGTTTGAAAAAATGGAGAAACAAACATATAATCACAAAAATCAAGAGGTAGTCTAAGAATTGAACAAAACGAATATCGAGATTTGCTGCACGCAGGGAGTACAAAAAGAAAGGCAAATAGCTGAAAAAATATGGCAACTACATATTGCTACATACTCAAAACTTTCCCACAAAATACTACAGCTCTGTAAAATACCAATGAACTAGTACAATTAAACTTATGTTTAAAAAACGAAACAATAACCGGCTAACTACAGGAGGATAAATCTGCTGGATACAACAATGATACTCGTTACAAAAATTAACACCAAGAAAAATAACTCGATCACATTATAGGATAAGCAGCAAGGATTCAGATCAGGAAGAAGTTATTAACAGTAACAGTTTGAAAATGAAAGATATTTCAGAAGAACTAAGCTGTGTGATAATTTTTCACTGTAGAAAAAACTCCAACGCAATATTAACATGCAGATAACTTTGTGATTTTTATAATGTGAATGTAGGCGTGAGTAAGTGATTAGTGGAAACTTAGTTGTGGAAGATTTCTCACTCTAGCCACTCAATGAAAAAGCCCATTAAATTTCGCAACTGATAAAGGTAGATCGACATGTTGCTATCAAGATTCGCTGATGCATCATGAATTAATCATTTAACTGTTTGAAATTACAATGAAACTGGCTAAAACATGAGAAATTTAAATGCAAACCTACGCGGAGGAGGATTGAAATATATGAATTTACAGACGTCTGTGAAGTGTTTGGTGTGACTGAAACGTCAAAAATTGGCCAGTTTCAGAAGGATATTTGAAAGGTTTACCGAAATTTGGATGATAGAACGCTCCTTATGATCCACGCTGACAACATAAAAATACACAAATATTTATTTACATGCCAAAAAATGACTGGGCATGATTCGTGAATTGAAAGCCCCTATCCTCTTATAGCCCACTTTCATTTCTTTCAGACATTGTAAAAGTTTCTTGAAGAAAAGGATAAAAAGGAATTCAGAAAATGTGGTTTTTACTACTGAACCACAGAAATTCCACACTACTCGAAAAACGGTAAAAGATTAAGTATTATAGTTACACATTTATATTCTATTTATATTTATTTTTAATATCGTTTTATATTAATTTTTAGAAAATTCAGGTAGCTTTGGATCCACAACGATTGTTATTAGATTTAGTAAGCGCCTAATTTGCTTATCCATATTAGCATCAGCGAATAATACGTAGAGAAAGAGTTCGAATTCGGACTCTTCCCTAAAAGCGTATTATTTATTTTCATAAAAGATCATCAACCTGCTTTAGCTTTGGGCTAAGTTCATAATAAGAAAAATCAATCAAAAGCTGGTCCTATTAGATTATTATGATATGCGAAAAAAATGCCGCAAGTCAAAAGTGAAATATCCATAGTCTGTCCAAGTAAATTGAGCAACTTTTTAGTAAAAATATATTTTCTATCCGCCCCTTCTGACCGATACAAATCAGCTTGGAAATTAATAGGGTCTCAGCTAAATACTGCAAAGAAAAACTGAACAGCAGTTTTTATGGATTGAACGTTTCCGTGAATTATTTCTGAATTGGTGTCACAGGTAGAAAAAATACTCCTAATTTCCTGTGGTATGTACTGAGAAGACAGCTTTTCAATATTCAATATTATTTATAGAAAATTATATACATATACATCCTGATTTTCTTCAAGTTATCAAAGTGTAATTATTTCATATATTATTAGCCTATAGGGAGTTTTACTATCTAACTGATTTCTTTCTTTTCTTTCTTTCTTTCTTCCTTTCTTTCTTTCTTTCTTTCAGGAGAGTTTTACTTTCCTGAATTTTCTTAACTAGCACTGTATCATCCGTTTTTTGTAGGTGACCACACCATCCTAGTTGTCTCCTTTCTATGTATTCTTATATGAGTTCAATTTTTAAATCTTCTGCGGGTTTCTGTGTCTATCATTCCTAGATACTCCTTTCATTCTTCTAAGGTATTTCTTATCTGCTGCTCGAATTTCACTCTCGTGTTTCTCTATCAATACCCAACACTCACATCAGATGGGAGAATTGGCCTTTTATTTTTTTTTTTAGATTTTTTTTATGAGCTACTCAATACATAGTATAACTTGTTCGCCTTTTCTACTATATTATTTAATTTCAAATCTTATCTTCCTGTTGCTTTAATCATAATTTCGAGTTATTGGAACTCGTCGTTTAAGTTCCTCTTCAGCCCTGATTTCTATTTTTCCTTTCACATTTACCACCACCATAATGGTTTTGTTTTTGTTCATTTTCATTCCGTTTTCTGTTAATATTTTATTGCAGATGTTCAAATTTCCAATATGAAGTGATATACTTTTCTTTTCTGCACTTATAATGAATTCATCAAATTATTTCATATTTTTTCACATTTTTATGTGAGTTATATGCACAATGAGATTGAATCTATCTGCCTTCACATTGACTATAGATAAAATATAACATAACCTCTTTGCGTACATTCAATTGAATCTATAGTTACTTCTGTCAGTAAATGATCATATGATTATTTTCAAACATGTAATTCAACACACGGAACCAAAATTATATTGGTTGTCCATTACAACCTCGTCAAGGTTACGTTTACTTTATTTACATTTGAAAATACTTAGCGATTTTAATGTGTTGTTAATATTGAGAGAAAATTTTGGGATCTCATTAAAGAAACATACGTTGTATCAACAAAACATAAAAAATTAATTGAAATTGTATGTATTTTTAGAGTTTGTATGAGATCAAAGCATAATGATGAAGCTATGAAAAACATTCGAAGCACTTCAGTAGAAAATTCGACCATTATCCGCATAATCAATAATGATAATTATACTTTCTATAATAATTATGAGGATCTAAAAAACAATTGGGTTTTTCATAAATAAAATTCACTTGTGAGATGTATCGAGAAACTTGTAAGTTGCACATCACCATTTCACAGTTTTCAAACCAATTTATATTGAGTCCAGTTCCTCGGTAACTTTACTGTATTATGGGTTCTACAAATATTTTTCTATTACATTCATTTTTATTTACTTTGTTTCGTAGTTATAATTAAATCCGCAATCTTGCCAATTTAGAATTTACTTGAGCACGTTATATCCTTTTTAAACTTAAAACACTCATATGGAAACGTCTTAATCTTTGATCCTAATATCCTAATCCGATGAAATAAGTTGACTAGCTAAAATAATGAATTAAAATAAGTACTATAGTTTTTACATGAAAGTAAATTTTCTTCACAAATACATGCGGCTCGATATTAATCCTTTCATATCAATCAATCAACAATAATAGCATACAATGATTTTTTTATGTCTTACTGTCAATTCAAATACCTTAGGTAGTTAGTAAATTAGAATTCAGCTTCTGGTAATCAACAATTTCCGCTCCATGCTTGCACAAATATTGAACGTACTGATTTATTCCAGATACTTTGATAGGCGTCATTAACGAAGCAGACTGATAATAACTTTTATATAGAATGCGCAATTAAGTTTAATGTAATTGTAATTTCTCGAACAGTGATTATTTACTATGACCAGAATTATTCTGTTCAATTTTCTATCGATGTAAAAGGTGAGTTTAATTTATTTAACTGAAGAATTAAAAGAAAAGGATGTTTGGAAATTCCTTTCTATATAATTTAATTATATTTTATATTTTTGAATTTTTATTTAAATAATCGGGAAAATTCGAACCAGTTACATCCAGCTGTATACTGGGTACTGACATTAACTAGCTATGCACTTATGACAACGTTGAATCCATCATTAGAAGCATTTATATAAAGCTCTTTCCAGAACGGCTATTGATGTATAAACACATTCTTTGTAAAATCAGCAACAACGGTTCCAGTTTGTCACAAAAAAACATCGAACTAGGGTGTTGTATCTTAGATTTCTATTTTATTGAAACACCAATTTGTTACAGTCCACAGTATAATTTTTAAATATTTCTTTCAGCACATTACATCTTCAGAAAGAACTAGAAGTCATCGGTGTAGAAACTGGTGAGTAAGGAGGATATGGACCAAAAAATATATAAATGCCAAGAATCAGCGTATCAAAAGACCGTCGTATTGTCTTGATAAATCTTAATACCCCATTTTTTAAATATTTTACTAAGAAATTCAGAGTTCACAGATATTTTCATTAGAACAAACTAAGCTCTGATTGACTGCTTTGGTTTCCATTGAGAATTCCGAATTTTTATTTTGGAGTCATAGCTATAGATCCAACTTCTATTTTTAGTAATAATTCCAGCAATTAATTCTGGATCTACATGAAAACTATATTTTAATTGTTATTAAAGCACTATTATCTTCTGATCAGTAAATGTTAAAATTATTTGCATGAACCTGTACTAGTTCTCTATTAAGCTCTCGAATAGTGTTCAAATGCTGAACATTCCGTATATTTCTAAATGACTCAGAGTTAGAAGGATTTCTAGACCGTTTATCATAATTTTTCAGTCAGCTTTTTTGAATATTTTTTTAACGTGAAATAAAACTTACAGTCAATACGTTGTTTCAACTTTATGATTAACGGCTCACTAAAGCAGTTATAGTGGTAGACTGTCAAGCCGGAACGGATTCAAATGTGTCACTACTAATGGGGTCAAATATATGACGCTGTTGGAAAAAATTCATGATTCGTAGTTGTCGCTTAGAGTTGATTTTTGTTTTCTAAAATTTATTTCGATCACTTCTTCACTACCTGAGAGTGAACAGATTCCACCTTAAACGTTTATGTTGTAAAGCGTCTACTTCGAATGCTTTTTTAGGAACAGAAAATGAAAAATATTAGTATTAATTCAGTTGCTGTGTAAAGTTTGTTTGATATGAGATATAGAAAAGTTTCAATCTGATTTTCGTTTTCATTTTCGTTACTTTTTTTTAGCATCTATAAAGGAAGGTAGGGCAATAATTTCTAACGTTACACTTATAGGAATGATCTCACACAATTTTCATAAAATTATGCAGTAGAAATGGAAGAAAGAAACGATAAGTCAGTTTAAAAATATTTGAGTGTTGATGAAAAGAGCAATTTACACGTAGAAGTGTCTTCTGGTCATCTATTAACGACCTCAACACCATTATTCATTCTTACGTGGGACGTGCATAAGTTTGATAAAAATATGTAGAAAACAGTCACAAAAATGTGAGTACCAGGGTTTTATCTATTAATTCATCATCATCGTTCTATTAATTAATATTTCAGAAACAGGTTACAATTTTTGCATTCATTGATCACTATGTCATCTATATTTAAATAGAACAAATTGAGTTTTATTCATTAACATACATGTATTTTTACAGATGCTACATGCCTTGACAGCAGTTGCCCATGGAATGTTAAGTATAAGTGGGACTTATAGAGGATTCAAAATATGGTGCCATAAATAATTTCATGAAAGAAATTGTCGCAAACCTAAAGGGTAAAGCAGAGGAGGAAGTATTTTTGAATCGCATTTAGAAGTGTTTTTATTGGGACACACTAAGTGACCGAGTTGTGAAGATCTTTGAGAAAAACTATCAACAGAGTGATCGAGAAGCTACTTTTCGTTAACATTACGTCGGGTGATGACTGAGTGAAGAAGGCAAATAGGTCCTCATAAAATTAAATAGGAGAAAGTCAGTTAGTTCTTTATACGTTTATGTCTGCTGCATAAACAAAATAATATGGGAAAATTAAATGAGAGCTCAAGAATTTATATCTTTCGTGAAAATGAATAAGCAAAAATTTAGGTCTATTAATGAGAATGATATCTCTTTAGTTTCGAAAAGAAGGCAGCATCAATCCACTTGAATTCGTTTGATGACAATATATAGTCATTCTTTCTAATTCTTTTTAATTTTATTTTTAATTTTCAGTTTTTTTATTTCTAGCTTCCAAAATGATATTTAATAAATAGAATATAAGAGTCGTATTCACTAAGGATAATGATCAAATTCACCCCGACAGACATTGTGTGAAAATGTCTTCACCAATTTTCTTCGGGTTACGTTTGATCTTATGTATTGAGGTACAATATAAATTGAAGACATCCCAGTCAATAAGGTTACTTTAATGAGCATTTTATTGATGGACATTGTAGATTATATTTTAGTACACAAATCGATGTTAAAGTCTAAATATATAGACTAGAAAATATGTTTTCTTGTAATTGTGATTGATTCAAAAATATCTACAAAAATATTTTCAACTTGATCAGAGTTTACGATATCTATTTCAATACCAATTATTTTTTCGTGAAGAGATTAAACTCAATTTCAGTGGAATTACTCATATAGAGTCTGAATTTAGTAATAAATTCAATAACTCTAATAAAAAAAAACATTGAATCGTCTAAACTTGCAAAAGTGTGAATGATTTCACAAACAGCCATACACAAATTAGTGTTCCGATTGCCATTCTAATTATTGTTGTGCTTTATATCAAAATATGTACGAAGCTTATGGTTATTTCTGTTTGGAATATAGATTCGAAGGATGAGAGTTATGAGAAACTAATATCGTATAGTAAACTGATAGTATTTGCTCAAATGTTGGTGTAGAAGTACCTAGGCTATGCTACCTTTGCTTCGCCTCTTACCCATCCATAAATTGTAACCAGCTAGTCACATATCAATATTACAATAATATCAAAACGTCGTTCCAATTAGTACAGACAAGAAAACTCCTTTGCAAGATTGGTAACAATGGATGGTTTCAAGAATAATTCACTATGATGTAGAGACCAAAGTACCCAGTAAGGAGTTGAAACATAGAGATTCATCACTATGGAAATTCATGAATTTTTTGATAATGAATTCATCGTTATAGTATATTAGCAGCAAAAGAAAACTCAAATTAGAGCTGCCTATCATGCTAATTTAGTTCTAAAATTGAATCTCTAGTAAAACAAGAGAAAAGCCGGATGATGTTGCGAAACTATGATCTAATTTATCAGAATAATTGCACATATTGGAAGGACCACCAAAACTTGAAGAATTTGTAAGCGGTGACGAGTATTTTCGGATAATGTGTCTTATCTGAGGTAAAAAATTGATTAGCAGAGGTGAAACATCGATATTGAATATCTTTAATCTTAATAGGGCATATTCTGAAAACTGAATTATTTCTTTGCCAATTTTTTATAGTAATAGGTTCAGGAGCAAAGCCAAGAGACCAGCATACCTTGTATGGTAGTCTAAATTTATTGTAGAGTGAGTTTTATTTATTTATAATTGTTAGAAAAATATAAGATTATTTCTAAATCATTACAAATTATTATATTTTTATTAGTAAAGCGTCAAATAGTTTTCCATTAACATTTTTTCAGCATATTAGATAATATTATTATTCAGTGTTTGAATTTTAATTTATCACAACATTCAAACCTCAAATATTATCAAATATCTTAACAAAACATGATTATAAAAAACATTTCTAGGTCAATCACATGGAAAGATATAAGTAAATTTTTTCCAGTAATTTTAAGGTTTGATATTATTCGAAATGGCGTATTACCTATAACCTAGGTTTACAATAACAGAAAAATAAATATAAGGTATAGGATATCGAGACATGAACAAATTTTTAACGCTCATATTTTGCTCTAGTTTTGTGGTAATACTGAAAACTAATGAGAATATTAATATATTCAAAATGGTACCTCTGTCTGACTCAAGTTAAGTTAGTTCAATTATCTTCAATAATATTCAAGCATTTATATTTAGATTTATATATCTGTATTCATATTTTGTGTTTCCGATTACAATAATCCGTTCAAAATTATCAAAATACAATGGTTCATACATTTATTGAATCTGAATGCGGGCTCAAAATATTCCACCCGAGGAATTTGTACGTTGTTTGTTAAAATTAGGTTAAAGTTACCACAGAAGAGAGAAAAGTTTTAAAAAGTATTCCAATTGATCAGTTGATCTTCCGAGCTTCATTCGAAGAAGATTTAGTTCAAAATATATTGGGTCTTGCTTTGCTTTGAACATTGAGTTGCTCTTTGTAAAATGGCCAAAGTAGACGAAAATATTTATAATCACTTAGTAACAATTTAAATTAATGTTAAGAGCGGGACGATTTGAATTTTTGGTTCAACAAAATTTAATAATCCGAACCTGCTAACTAGTCGGTCCAGATTCAAAACTAGATCTGGACAACATCTAAAATTGGAAATTCGGTATGCCATTTGTCGGAAGGCAATGACAAACAACTTATATAATATAAATATAATAAATATAATTCCAAGGTAGCTTCTTAGCATAGAGGTTTGAATCTGTCAATAAACTGTAGGTTTCTTCTATCTGTAGTAAAATGTGAAGGACAACACAGGTAGAATTGAGATATGGCTTACATGCGATAATGCCTATGGTACAAAAAGAATACATACTACCTTCAATCGCCTTCTCATACTCAGATTAATATCACAGATAATCTTGTAAGGCAAATCATCCCAAATCTTGATAAAGACCGCTGTAAATTACGCCATTGCAATCGCTTTGTTATTAATTTATTAAAACATTATGGCAAAACACATTCAACGCATTACCACCAAAGCTAATATATAACACCCCCTACCGTTACTAATCTTCTTTCAAAAGGGATAGGGTAGGTCGCTCTGTTCTTCTTTTAGACGATATATTTTCTCTCCCTTCATTCAACTTACGTTGGCTGGCTTTTACGTAGAGACTTCATCGAGTAAACATCTGTGACAGTGAAGTGTAGTGAAAGCAGGCTCGGGTAAGACCCTGATAAAACTTTCTATTTCAGGTTGTGTCATTTAGGCACATCCTTTATTTTATATGTTTTAATATTTTTCTTCGCATGAAGAGAGTTTGTTAACAAAGCAAATTTGATTGTCCGTTATTTAAAGTGGCCTTACACTTAGTACGGCGCAATATTTAACTGTTAAATTACAGGCAATTTTAGGTAAATGATAAAAAAAAGAGAAAGATCAAAACAAGAGTTACAGGCATGGAGCCTGAAAAAAGTAGGGAAAAACCCTAGGATAGAGGAGCGTCGAAGGATAGAATGACGAAACTTCTTGAAGCCACAATAAAGAAACTTGAAGAAGTTAACAAAAAAAAGGAGGAAGAAAACATCTCCTGAGGAGAACAGTTGAAACACAACTAGCTAGAATACAGAACTTGAAGAAAACATTAGATGAAACAAACGCCAAAGTAACAAAACTAACGGAACAAAACGAAAAGTACCAAAAAAAGAACAAATCAAAATTGAAGACAAAAACTGGAAAAGGAGACGCGAGAGCCCGACAATAAACATGGAAGAATCTAATAGCGAAGACTGTCAAATGGAAGACGAGGAATTCACGCAAGTGAAAAATAGAAGGAAACGGAAAAAAGCGAAAAGTGAAACCACAGACGAAAAAAAAAATGACAGTAATGAAAGTGAAAATGAAATACAAGAAGAATTAACAAAAAATAATAAAGAGAAGAGAGGAACAAAAACAGAAAAAACCAGAGAGGAGGCCATCTCCAATCATACTGAAATCTCCACTGATATGGACCGTTATCATGAAACAACTGATACAAAGAAATATCTACGCCCAGTGCAAAATGGGCACTTATACAGGAAATATTACCACGCGTACAGTGGAAGATTTCAATAAAATGAAGATGCTCTTGAGCGAGCACAAGGAAATAGAGTGGTATACGTACGCACTCAAAGAAGAGAAAGCTAGTGATAAAAGGACTAGCAGTAAACACCCCCGCATCGGAAGTAGAAATTGAGCTAAGGGAAAACGGACTGAAGCCCAAAAAAGTATGGCAACTCACCAGCTATATACAGAAAAACGAAGACAATACAAGAAAATTGCTACCTATATACATGGTAGTTAACGAGCCCGCAGAAGAGCAGTCCTACAAGAAATTGAAAGAAGATAGAAGATAAGTGTGGTAGAACAGAAGAAACACGACTGACCTGTACAATGCTACAGGTGTCAAGGCTTCCATCATGGACAGAGCACGTGCAACATGGACGTGTACTGTGTAAGATGCGCAGGATCGTACAGGGCTACGGACTGCACTTTGAGTAAAACAGAAAAGCCTAAATGCAGGAACTGCGAAAAAGAACACCCAGCCAACTACAAGGGGTGTCCCAAAAATCCCAAAAAGAGGTATTAAAAAAACAAACACTGAAAACAACGACCAAAGGAGTCAGCTACGCCCAAATGGTCAAGAAAACACCAAGATCGGCTCGTGGGACACAGGAGGACTACGGACAAACCAAAACACCATGGAAGTGATCTTGGAGGAAGAAGATTATGATATCTTCGCACTACAAGAAACGAGATTGCTAGGTGACACACACAGATTTACCTGGCCAGGATACAACGTCTATAGAGACGATATAAACGGACGCTACGGAGGTACAGCGATCTTAGTGGGAAAAGAGCTGTGCCAAACCGAATAAACTCACCGGACGGACTACTTAGGATGGAGGCGACAATAGTAGTCATTAAAACATCATACGGTGATATTAGAATAATATCAGCATACGTACGGCCTGACACCACACTACACGAGGAAGACGTGTTAGCAGTACTCCCAGATGGAAAAAAGGCATTATCATTGGAGATCTGAATGCCAAGTCCACTGCGTGATACAGCACAAGAAGAAACAGAAACAGAAACATTATGGACCATAGGGCTAAAGCTATTCGAGGAGCTGGCAACGCATCCCAACTAAGAATTAAGGAAATTCATAAGCTACATTAAAGAAGAGTATAAGAAACACAAGAGGCCCAAAAGATAATTGGATGGATAGGTAAAGTAGGTTAAGTTAGGTAAGTATAAAAACCCAAAAACAAAAAAAAACCCAAAAAAAAACAAAAAAATCTATCAACGATCCTACGTTTTCAGGTTTTCAGAGTCAACCCACAAGAGGACACCCCCCAACACGGTAACTCCGAATTTCTTAAGCAAGTGTAGAGTTATACATCGGGGACAGCTACAGAGAAGGCGAAGGACCACTCGGATTAAATCTTTTCTTGCCGAAGAAGGTTGGAAGAGGTTTACCCGAGACAGCGAAACACATACACACTTTAAGACGTCCAGAACAAGAAGCCAAGAGTGTATAGCCAACAGGCTAATCTCTTAACAAAAAGATAGACATCCTAGAATCTCCCATAGAACTCAGGGGAGAGGAAGGAGTCTACGCGCGAAACTGCGATTCAAAAGAGGATGAGGATCTGTCGAAATGACAGGGGGTGGTGGAATGTCCTTCTTCGCACCCACTCGTGGATTTATCCGGGAGGTGGATGCTTAGAGGGACGGGCCTTCTCAGGCGCAAGTGTGTGTGTGTGTATGTACTTACGTATCGCAAAATCCTTTCTGTATACAAACGGTTACCTTATAGACATTCTTCCAATAGTCAATTGGTCAGGAGAATCTGTGACCTTTTTTTAACATTGAAGCTTTCTTCTCTCTGTGGTCTTTTACTGTTTCTAATACTTTCATTTGCCGCATTTAGTAGTGTTGATAAAATGATGCATAATATTGAGACGTACATGTAGAAAGCATATTTCTATATTTGATATAAATGCGATATGATATTTTGCAATTAAGAAAGATATAAAAAAAATGAGGCAGCATCTAAGTATTCGAGAACATTCTCGTCTGTTCTTCCATTCTCTTTGTTCACTTTTGTTCTAACAAAAATCGAAATGACTGACGGCGTCTAAGCAATTATGTTTACGAGAACTTGAACTACTTAAAAAAATTACCTTATTCGGGATTAAGACAAATCGAACTAAGAACTTAACTGTAATTATTAATTTGTAGAAGATTGAAAAATGTTTAATTTGTTTATCTTTATTTTTATTAGCACTGTACGGCTATGGATGGTACATAATAAAATAGTACTAAACTCAAAGCAAATTTGTAATTTAATGCATTGTTGATTCGGTTAAACTCCAGTGAATCAACGGAATTTATATGTAATAAAATACGATCTGGTAAATTATTTAGAGGCGTTAGAATCTTATATTTCAAAAGTGTTAATTATATTGTCATAATAGAATAAAAAAACCACACAAATAAAACATTTCAAATAAGAGTGATTGAGAAAATTCGCATTTTTGCCTTACACTTAAAAAAAATCACCATGATCTCAATTTCTCTGATTCATTTGGGAAAAGAAATTATTCCATAATTTTAGGTTTTATTGAAGATGCGGCGAAGATCATTGCAGCTATCGCAAATGTAATAAAAACGTTAATGGTGGTGTTTAATAAAAAAGGCTGCAATATATTTTTATGTGATAAAACTTTGGTTTTAGAAACGTTGGGTGATTAGGTCCTATGAAGTGCCATGAGATCAGGGTTTCTCCAAGAGCAGCTGATGTCGTCTGCAAATAGACATATTTTACCACTGATATCTAGATAGGCTACGCTAAACACGCTTTTGTCTCTGTCATTAAATCCTGAATTATCTGATGATTATGTTTGATGATGCAATAAGCTGTAACGATTTCTTTTAATTTTTGTACATCAATTGCAGACGAATGGTTAGGCTCATTGTGGTGATGGAAGAAAACCCTTTTTTTTCATCTAATGCGGCTCATTTTTTCTCTAAAGATCTTCACTAAAGCATGTCGACCAATCAGCATAATATTGGTTAGTTATATTTACCCATTTTCTGAATTATCAATGAATATTAAATCTCAAATACTGCAGACCTACATTTCGAAACAGATTTTGTTTTTATGAAATGCAATGGCATGGATTTCACTAACAATTTCCGCAGTAGTTACAGTAAATGGTGGCTCCTGACGTTCAGCATCATCCTGGTGACAACTTTTAAAAGCTCACTCACACTTCTATTTGAATTTGTCAATAGAAATCATATAATATAAAATTGTAGTGGATGGTAGACGTATAAAAAATTTTTAGTATGAATCAGGAACACAATTTTATTCCAATTTCAATGGCAAAGAAAAGTTAATGCGAAATAAATCAGAAATTCTACATCTCATTAAAATATATAAATTCAGGTCTCAACTAATTTATCCTTCAAAAATGTAATTATTAAAAATTTCTCCCTCTAAATGTTTTCCAAGAATTGATATAAGCTGTGTCAAGTGAAAGACATTTTCCTCCAAGCGACAACTTGAATAAATTTCAAAGCGTGTATTAGAAAGATGTTGTAATCCTTTGAAGTTATGTTCGGAATCTCGAAACATTTGCAGTTTGTATATCAATAGGAACTTTTTTCTTTTATTGTGTGCTAGATCTCGCTTTATTATTTTAGTTTATTATTATTTAGACTGTTACCTTTGATCCATTGAAGTAAACCAGGTATGTTGGAAAATGCTCAGAATTCTACCAGAAAGTCGAGTAACGCAGCTCATGAAATTAAATTTACGAAATAATGATTTTAGTTAGAGTATCAGAATATACATTAAATGATAATTAGGAAATTCTTCGAAGAAAAACAATGGATACACAAAACATATGATGGTGAAGCAGTAAACAGAAAGATGAATTATTTCTATGGTCAAATAGTGTAGTTTTTTCGGTTGATATCCATCCTGAAAAGGAACAAGGATTTATAAATTGCCATCCTTCAACTTAAAAATCTGTTATACAACATCAATCTCCTGTGAGTGACAGTGACAATACCCAATATTTTCAGTGACCTGTACCATTTAGTTTCAAAGTTCATTGTATAAATGAACAAGAACAAGAACTAACAAGATATGGAAAGATATAGGCAGCTACCATGATACGAGTATATTAGTTATGTATTAATTAAGGCGATAAACATGTTTTATTATCATTCTGTTCGCTTCTTTATTTTTTATTAACTAGAAATACAAAATGAAAGGCAGTTAGATCCAGAAAATTATGAAATAGAAAAACGGATACAATCAAAAGAAGTCTTACATGCAGTACAGAAACTATGAAAATGAACTGGCGAAATACGACAACATTATTTCAGAAATGCTACAAAATTTATTTTGTACTCCAATTTTACGATAGAACACAATTAAACAAGGAATTAGAGGAATCACAAAGCAGCTTTAAGAGAAAGTACATAAGAACATATAATATTATTTACCACACCTCAGAAAGGATTGAGGTCAACGTTCATGTTTCCCAGAGATGCATCCTGTTACCTACTATCTTTCCGCAAATCTGATCTTTTGCTTCGTTGACGATAGCAAACTCGAATGATGTCATTCAAATCGCCCCAATAACCTCGGCTAACACTCAAATCTGTAGGCACCAACAGATCACCACCATCAATACCGATCTAGAAATGGAATGGTGTGGAAAAAATCTAATTGACCCAAGTTGCTCTTTTTACAAAAACGGCTGGCACTCAGGATCTGGACCTGTCTAGACATAAAATATCACCATTAACGCTTGTTGGATGCTGAGGCTGGAAGCAATATGTCCTGTCAGAGGCACGTGGTCGATTTAGCCAAGGCAGCTTCACAAAAACTTAGAGCCCCTATTAAGACCAAAAAACTATATATTCCGCAACAGCTTCTAATCCCCTACAAGATTCGTCCGACTCGAATATTGCTCGCACTCACAAGCGTACCCCGAAGATGCTCGACTCAATAAAGAAGAGAGCAGTTCAGGCGATCCAGACTTGACAAGAAACTTGGACACTTTAGAGCATAGAAGAAAGATGGCGAGGAAACAACGAGGAGCCCGGTGAGGAAAACAAAAGGAGGATTAAGACAAAGCCTGTACTCCAATCGGCGATATTAATGCGCCTCGGTGCGCCGCGAGCTAGTGCTGGGGGGGCCGTCGTTGTCTACCAAAAAGGCCTACTAAAAATTTTCCGACTGTACGTTTTTATCGTTAGGAAACTACTATTTAGTGTTGCTAATGTAGTTTGGCATTTTTAGCAACTTACCAAGAAAAAAATGCCTACGATTATCCACCATGGGCAAACTTATTACTTTATTTCCGATACTCCGCTTTTGAGGACTAAAGCAATCTCTTTTAAAATTAGTATTCATATTCATAATTTCTTATATTCACACTATGTTTTTCAATTTATATTTTATTACAATTTACAGTTTACAGTCTAATTACAGTTAGAGAAAAGCTTAACAGTGAAAAA
Source organism: Diorhabda carinulata (assembly GCF_026250575.1). NCBI lineage: Eukaryota > Metazoa > Arthropoda > Insecta > Coleoptera > Chrysomelidae > Diorhabda > Diorhabda carinulata. The sequence goes on from NC_079472.1 coordinate 40,550,700, forward strand.
GAAATTCACTCCCAGATACAATGAACTTATAAAGGACAAAAAAGCGCATTGAAATAAAAACATATGGACTGTTAATTTGTGTATAATTCTTTTGTCACTTCATTTATGTTTCAAAATTTTTTTACAAAGGGAGTTGTGCTCTCCTAATGTTTGTTTCAAGTAGATTTTTTGGCACTAAATCATGTATTATTTCAACTCTTGTATGTTGTCGAATGTTATTATTTGACCTCTCTAAGAACAAGGTAAACTTTGTCTGCAAATGTGAAAAAAGTTTAAAATAATATAAAAAAAAAATAAAAAAAGATTTGTGTGTTATAAAAAGAGTTACAATCTGATGTTTGTCTCTAAATATCAAGGAGTACTGAAGCATAGTTTATCAACATGAAAGTAGGTATTAAACTTGGAAATAATTAACAATATATAAAAAGGATGCTGTAATAAATAAAAAAAAGAATAATGAGAAAAATGGAATTCCCGTACTATATTTTGATTTAATAATATCATAACTCGTACAAAATAATTACGTGTATCTACCAAAGGTGGCTATACACAATTTAACAGGTTATTTATCCAGAAAAAATAAGGTATATTGTACAGTGTGAATTGGAACACTTAAGGGTCGAAATTGGAATTTTCTTGGATAGCGCCTTTGAAAAAACTGTTGATAGGGTTGTTGGGAGTAACTAATTCAATGCTCATTACTTTGAGCGGCAGCTATGTACACCAAAATCGAAATTATCAAATACCTTTTTGTGATTTACATTACTCAAAAATAAAAGTCTACCTATATAATAGATACATTCCTGCATATAGTGTTCAACTAGAAGTTGGAAGCATGCATAGATAAACTGAGAAGTATATGAACAAAGAAACTTTTTTAGCACTTCTTTCTTTCATGAAAAAACAAGTGAATTGAAAAAGTCCGTCCGTAATGATTCAGTTGAAATAATCATTTTATCAAGATTGTCCCAAATAGCTGCAGTATTATCAAGTTCTATTTTCTAATGTCTCTATAAATATTGTAGTTCTATATATTTTCGCGTTGTCAAAGTAAAAAATCCGTAGACCTGAAAGTAGTATCTGAAATTGTAACTCTAATACCAAAATTTTTTTCAAGAAAAATAAATATTTCCAAAGAGAAAAAGTGAAAAAAAGTAGCAGATTGATCAGGATTTCTGTAAATAGTTGTTACATTTATATTTTGAATGTTTGATGAGCTTTAAATAGACCAAATTCTATTGGCTTGCAAGATGATATCGTTGTATCAACCCTTACATGCTGACTTCTGTTGATAAAGTTTGATTTAAATCATGCGACAGGTGTTTCCCTGAAAGCGTAGTAGTGCAATTTTTAAATTAAAATATTATAATTAATACAATCAAAAGCCTTAGAAAAACCACAAAAATTTGTTGCTGTCGAGTGGTGGCTGTTTACGCTAGAGTAGACATTAAATTATTTAGCAGGGAGAAAATAGCATCATTTGTGCATATGTTACTTAAAACATATAAATATATTAAAATACCACTAACGTTGTAATACTAAAACAATAATAAAACATTACAAAAATTAGTTATGCAAGTAAATAAAACTGTATTTTATACAGATCTCCAAAACTCTTGTCATAAGTATGTTTCGAATTTTATTATTCAAAATTGATATTGCTTCATTGTTTCTGGAACCCCTAATACTCATTTTTCTTGTTTTATCATAAATTTTTGTGAGAGACCGCATCTTCACTATAATATTACTGTATGATTTTGTGTCTTTTTAGATGTTTTATACTGCTAAACTTTCGAATGGTCTTTTACCGTAGTAATCTGGAGCCACTTCGTAAAACATATGTACACACTCAATTATCTGTTAAAAGTTGTTACGTAGTTACACCCATCTTTTGTTACCTTTACGGATAATGTTGGAAAATTCTCCATATTGCAAGGCACCTCAATTATCTTATATTGGTTGAAGACCTCTTTGTATTTCACCCTACTATACAAACAATACTTAAATCCATTACACTAACTAGTATAAACTGAGCTAGGAGAGGAACGGAATTGAAATTATAAAGTGCGTCAGTTTACCCAATTGGTGTAATAATACAACAAGAAGCACATTATTAAACCCACGTAATTATACAATTTACGAGAGATAAATCAATAACTATGATGTTTTTGATAAACAGACAATATTTTCTTTGCTAGTTACTAATATTTATCTTTTCTAATAAGTTTCAGATACAAATATTCCGAAAGATAAGAACTAATACCGTTTCACTCTACAGCAGCGTTTCCCAACATTTTATTATTGAAAAATTGAGTTACTTATTAAAAATCTTGAATATCAGGTTTTAGGAAGAAATCACTATGAAATTGTTAGCTGAACAAAGTAAGTCAGTTTTAAAAAATATAATGAAAAATTAAAATTCAAATTCGAAATAATAATTTTTTAAAAGATTTTCTCTATAATAATTCAATAATCTACGAATAAATTTAGTTAGATCCTTGCGCTTGAAGCTTGCAACATACAGATTTTATGGTAGGTTCAACTTTGGTTAGCTTCAGTCTCAAGTCTTCCCGTTCTTTTATATCGATACGGCATCTTTTTTATACCAGTAAAAATAGTTTTCTTTTATCTTTTTGTCACTTGTTTCCTCACAAAGCTATGTCATACTCCTCTTATATTAAATAATGTTTACACTTACTTATCATTTTGTATTTCTGATACTGCAAATTTGATATATCAGTCAAATCTACTAACTTTGGCTGCATCATCCATGCTGGAAAATTAATTTCTTTCAAATCAGAACAATCTTCATTTTAAATCAGCCGATAAAATATAAAAGCATAAAAATTGGATTATGCCAGTCTTTAGAGTTTATGGTAAATTGTAGAATTCTGTCACAGTTTTTCGGAGATTATTAAACGTATTTGCAATTTTTAATTCTGAAGGTAGCTGACTCAATAATTTTAGATTATATTTGTCTTATTTCACACATTAGTATAATATAATGGTTTCAAAAAACTTTTATTCAAAATGTATAAATGATAAAATGTATAAATGATAGTAAATTCGTTTTATAATCATTGCTCATCATATGTTCTCCGTCATCGTATTTTTGCTCTTATCTCGTTTGAGCTGCTTATATACAAATTTTTCTAGCTATTTCTATCCATTTACCTTAGAAATCTCCAAAACATTGTAATAACTACTGCGTTTTTCTTGTTAGTGGTCATTAATTTAATGGAATTGCCTGTATTATTCGCTGCTAAATCTGTTTTGTCTTATATCGATTTTAAACGCCTATAAGTAGAGATGCAACAAAAATATTGGCTCTAGTTAGACATTTTTCACGACTATTTTCGTGAAATATAGTAGGTACGTTGTGGTAGGGACTAAACGATGATTGAAAATTATACAACCTAATTGATTCGTAAGAAATAAAAATTTGTATGACTTTCCTCCATATTTCGACCGGTATACACACCGGTATTTTTGATTAACTCAATAGATCGTAAGCGGTAAGATTTTCTGTATCACACGTACTGAACTGACAAAGAAAACAATTTTGTCAATTTAGCAGAATTAATTGAATGATTTCATCAAGCAGAGTTTTCAAACGACAAATTCTCAGTATTAATTATCTAAGTGATTCGGCTAGTAAAGTTCAATTGAATCATTGAAATATTTAGTGACATAAGCTTGGGTAAGTGAATGTACATTTAGCAATTTTATATATTATCGAAGATTCATACTTTCCCAATAGATTAATAATTTGCGATCTCGCCCACTACGTTTAGCTTTCGTGATCAAATCTGGTGTTTGACAAACCAAAAAAATATCCATCGTTGTGAATAATACACAAAATGTAACAACATTTTTGATATTCAAGAACAGTCGATAGAATAGCTAAACAAGCAATTCTAAAGAGTATTCCATTGAATAACAATATTTAAACATTTAGAGCGGAGAGTTTCTCAGCATGTAGAATATTTAGGGTTTTTTGCACATATAATGAACGTGATGACATTTCTCAAGAATATGTTTCAAGCAATATTATTCTCTTCACAATTAAATACGATATCTAATCTGATGATCTAATAATGGTCTGTTACTGAAAATCCAGTATCATTTCTTATAAAATTTTTCAACAATCGTTGAACAATCTCACATGAATATGGCCTATGTGAAAGTTAAGACATATAATTCATCAGTTGATCTCACTCTTTCACTTTCGACAACTTTTTACTGTTATTTGTTAATATTTACACAAAATAGAAATTGCAGTTAAAAAGGCTAAACACTAATGAAACTCTCATAAAATATAGAGAGCATTAATTCCTTCCATATGTGATCACGGAAGTTTCATTAATTATCTGTTAAGTTCTATTTGAAAATTCTTAATTGGGCACATCAATCAAACACCCTTCCATCTACGTTGAGGTGCGTTTCTTTCAATCCCAGTTGAATGTCTGTAATGTGTTTATTTATCTTGCACGTCACTTCGACATAAACTAACTCTAAATAAGACAATTCCCTCAACACCCTGCACTGCTTAAAAATTCCTCTACGATTTTATCCTCCTATTAAAAATACAATATATATTTTTGGAAAGCAGCCTTTTTAGAATTTTGGAATATGAGATAACATAAAAGGAACACCTCAACATCTGAAGATTGTGTTAAATCTTTTGTAGCCTAAAAAATCTTCTCTTTTTATAGGTTTTATACTGGTTTACTATTCGTTATCTAGCAGTTAACAAGTTACAATTATTAATCACTAAATATCAGGTTGTTGAAGGACTGTATCAATGTACTTGTCAATATCAGTGGATTCAATTCAACTGTTGTATTCTCTACCGGCGATCAAATATTTTATTGACTTAACTTCCGCTTCATATATTGAAAAGCACATTCTAGATCAATATCTGGAAGACTCTGGTTTGCTGTGAAACAACAAATAAGATTACTAAGAAATTGACTTTATAAAAAAATGTAATGTGAATGGATGACAACAAAGAGTCGTCGTATCTGCCCAACTTGAGCTTTGATATTATACTAAAACAGGACCTGCTTCGCAGTCTACAGCAGTGGGCGAGTTTTTCACAATAATATGATAACTCTGGCCATTACGGTCTGAGAATGTTTCGAATTTGATGATTTTTATAGTAAATATTCAAGAAGTTGTCTTTTCAGTTTGTTTTCAATAAATTATAAATTCGAAGAACGATCGTTCTCATTTTTTGTCCAATTTCCTAATATTCTGATGGTACCAAAATCTCATTATAATCGATCAATAAAGAACAAAATTCTAACTGGATCTACTACTCAGAGCTAAGTTAATCGTTGGATTCTTTCAATCGATAATTCTGTATACTAGCTGCTCTACTGACTTCTACTATGCAATAATTTCAAAAAAAATTGGTTTTCTGGATCTTCTACTTGAACCCGTATTTTCTAGGCGCTGGATGATATCGACGTTATTTATTGCTGTTTATAATTCCCTATAACTTTCAATTTTTAATAATAGTTAACACGTTCAAATATCTAAGACCCCTGTTTTGAAAGTGAGAAGTGATAACTATATATTTCATAATTTCTTGAATTTTTGTATTAAATTTGAATTTTCACTAAATTCCCGTTTCCATAAACGTAAAATAGGTTTTTATAGTTATATATAGTATATAGTTATTTGTTTCATAAACTCACTCAATTCAATTTTACATTTACTCATGAGTGAGTCTACAGATATAATTTTTCCTTGAAAAACAAATTTTTACTTTAAAAGTTTCCCAAATTTTCTAGAGAATATTCGAATTTATTTCAACATGAAAATCAAAACGACAATTACAAATATCTCATTATTTTTGTTGAAATTTTCATTCCAAGCTTTACTAATGCTTCTTGTTACAGCATCACAAGTTGGCTTGTCTTAAGAATGTATGAATGAATGTTGATAATGCACTATGCCAGCGATCGCAAAACGAATGTTAGATTTAGAAGACTTTACAATATCAATCCAATGAGTGTTTGCAACGGTGTGAATAGAAAAATTTCATTAGTAAGCATTTTCTATAAATAAAGTTGGAATATAGTTGTTGTAGAAAGAAACTGAGTAAAGGGTTAATATCATAATCTGAAAATCTCAAATAGTGAAAGTTTTGTGGATCAAGAATTTAATTTTTGTTAGTGTTTTTCAAGTTTCCAAGTGACACTATTTAATGCTTATTGTAGATGATCCCCTAAGAATGATGCTCTCATGGATATATCATAGCAATACCATATTGATGACATTTTTTTAATAATTACCACAAATAAGAACCTTTGAAAAGAGTTTTATCATTTGTAAACATCTCAATATACGTGGGTTGCTATTTAAGTTTTGAAATAGACGAATAAAAATGAATACGTATAATTGGATGTGGCTTCATTATTTTTCAAAATATGCGTTAATACACTTTTGCATGTGTTTTAACTGATTGTCGAAGCATTTTTTTCATTCCCATTGAGGTACCCCCAAAATATGTGATTTGAACGCATCAACTGCTTCTTCAGACGTAGGAAAACGTTGACATCGAAATTTCTTTTTGATCTGCGGAAATAAGAAGAAACCATTAGACGACAAACAAGTATTGTACGATGGAATACCAGAAAATTCGATGTTTTCGTTAGAACTAATGTGTGACAGCTCGCATTCTCGTGGTGGAGAATAATTCGTTTTCTGTGATTGACTTTTCTGATTTTTTCGAACACTTCTGGCAAAGCAATTCTGGTGCAGTTATTAACCGTCCTACGTTTCTATAATGCGGTAGCGACATGTCTAGCTATTTCGGAAAACCAGGGGACCATTTGCTTCGAAGTAATACGTGAACGAACAACTTTTGTTGGATTTGGCTCGACTTGAAAGACCCAAACAGTCAATTGATGTTTAGTTTTGAGTTCATATGCATAGATCCATGATTCGTCAGTTCTCATGATCTTGAAGACGTTTTTTGAAGCGGTGTGTTTGAATTTTTTTAGCACTCCTTTGCACCAATCGGAACTGCAATATCAGTTTACGTACAGCTTCTTGCAAGCCAATAGAATGTGAAGTGCCCAAAGGCTCAGTACTAAGACCTTGTTTGTTTATTCTGTTTATAAACTACATCAACTACATCAGTGGAACAAAAAGTCTATCTGCAGACGACACTAGTTTCTCTTGGAGCAACCCCGATCTCACGGCACTTCATAGGGCCATATCTTGTGACTTAATTAATCTTAAATCATGGTGCGATTCTATCTTTGTGTCAACCTTTCTAAGACTGAAGTTTTATTATAAAAAATACAATGCTGTCTGTTTCACTGAATAACATAACCATTGACGTCTTTGAATCTGAAAAATTCTTACGTCTTGTGGACGGTTCCTTGTCATAGGAGTTAGATATTGCCGCCTTATCTAAAAAATTGTGTTCCTCCTGTTTTGCGTTGAGATCAGTTTCCAATGAACTGAGCTCATCCACCTCATTAACTAGTTTATTATGCCCTTATTGAGTCGCTTCTCAGATATGTTCTTCCTTTCTGGGGTACGTGTGGTGCGATTAAATTTAAGAGAATCTTCAAACTTTAATAGAGAGCTGTTAGATATTTACTCGGACTAAAGAGCAGGGCTAACTGCAGGGACTTCTTTAAAAGCTTAAAAATATTCACTCTTCATTCCTTATTCATCTTTGAATCAGTTTGCCTAATTCGTAAGCACGCTTATCCAATTTCAGAAAGGTCCTTGAAGGGTTATCCACTTAGGATCGCGGAGCACGACCTTTACCTCCTTACTCCACGTTAAAAATCAATATTTCATAATGCAAAAAAATGCACAATCACTTGCCAGTTGAAATCAAATCAATATCATCTTTTCCCGCATTTCGCAATAATTCAAGGGCATTTTTACTGGGAGGTGCCTTCTAATCTGTACATGCTGCATACTGGTTTAATTTTTGCTGTATACGACTTATATACTCATTATTACCTATAACTTTCTTACTCATTGTGGTTTTCTTCTGTATTTTGAAATTGTTTGTTTTTTAGTTTTTACAAATTGTAATTGTACAATTTTTTGACATTATAGCATTTCTCTCTCTCTATCTCTCTCTTTATCACATGGTAGAAGCTAGCAAAAATGAAAAAACTATAAATATTTAGAGTTGGCCGAAGGTGCTAGATTCAATGAACATTTGTAAATATATAGTTTTTATAATTTGGTTAAGGTTTATGAGATAGCTCCCCATCAATTAACAAGTACGATTTTCTGGATCCTTATTTGAAATTGTTGATTGATTATAGATATTTATTCATATTTAAATTCTATTCCATTCTATTAAACGAGTTTCTTTGTTTATAACATTTTTGGTTTTGGTACTGGGACAGCAGAATCGGTCGTGGAATCTAGTTAAAAAGGCGAGTTGATTCGTGATAAACATCGGTTTTCAATAGAATTAATAAAAATAAGAAGAAATAAACGAACTGCAGCTGTTTTTTAGTGTGCATATCATATTTTTCCAAAAAAGTAGAGAATATTTTCAATTTTACTCATCAAATCTCGAAATAACCAGGCTAATTCGATTATTCTTCCCATGATACTCAAGTTTTCCAATGAGGAAAATAAAATCTTAATTTATAATTATTCAGTATAAGTATTCAGTTTATTCAACATAAGTTTCACGTCAATGTTCAATATTCTCAGGAAAATCGAAATAATGCTGAATTTACGTCATCCTCCTATTGATATTCGATTTTAAAGTTTTAATTTTTTTTCAACTTAATAACAATAACAGTTACAGCGCACTCTTAATCAAAATTTCGCCTGCGAAAAAGTTTAAAATATATAATATCATAAGTTACATAACATGTTTCAATCTGTGAGTAAGTGGATATGTTTTTGAACAAGGTTATAGCAAATAATGAAGGAAATTTGGATTTGTTCATAATTTTATCTCGAAAATAAGCACAAAATTAAGATAACAGACAAAGTTTAACCAAGTTTGTCTTTTGTCTTAGCATTAACCGAGTGGCCGATTCTAACAATGTTTCTTGATTATAGCTGATTCCTCCTTTATACAGTTTTTTGTTACATACAAAGATAATGGAAAAAAAGCTTTTATTTTGATAACTATTTAAACTGAATCGTTCAGAGACGAGAATGTATGCAAACGCTAAAACGTTGCCGAATATTTTCCGAACAATTCTTTTATTCATACAGCGTATTTATAGTAAAGCTCTTCGAATATCAATTGCAAAAGACAGTTATGCGAGGAACAATCAATATTTCATATCAATAAAAATAATGTTTGTTCCCGTATAAAGTTCGGTAAACATCTAATAAACCGTCAGTTTACGTGGACTCATCATCTTCACTGTTTACCAAAGAAAACATCGAATCGTGAACGTAATGCATCTCTATTGGCCGAAGCTGTCGGAAGGCGTATGTACACAATTTCTTCGAAATATTTCTGCCAGACAGCCTGCGATAAGCAGTGGCGTTCACTTAATTCATAAATTTCTTCAAATAAATAGAAATGTGGCGTTCTTTAGACCATGGGCGAATGAAGACATAGAAATTGCACAGTGTAGTGAAAATAAAGACAGGTATGAATGTCATTATGAAAATTTAGATATAGAAAACAGCAAGTTAATTTAAATATATTCGAATGTTTAAAAAAGGTAAATATTCAGCAATTCGATAATGCAACCATAATAAGAATTGCTGTACTAGAATACACTTGATTGATGATGGTAGTAGGGATTAGTACGGTATACTTGAATACTATTGTCAGTTCAATTGTGTCTGTTAGATAGTGAAAAGCACTGCGTTCAATAGCTTATTTGCGTCAGATAAAAGACTATTATAATAGACACATTATTTATCTAGATGAAACATGGTTGGGCAGTCACGATGTACTAAATTTCGGTTAGATTGTCAATAGTAAAAATTGCTGTTTGAATGATAGTTCAAGCTGGAAGCAATGACGGTTTCAGGCCTAATGCTTCATTGATATCTGCTAAAAACATTTAAACTCTGCAGCTGATGGTCATGAAGATATGACAGCAGAATTATTTGAAAAGTGGTGTAATGAACAGTTTTTACCTAACATTCCACCACAGTCAGTAATCGTTATGGGCAACGCATCCTACCACTCGCATCTCCTTGAGATACCAAATAGTAATATGTAGTAACAAAGCTCAAATTTTAGCATTTATCTCTGGAACAAATATTAGAAATATTACTATTTCTCTCAACGATCGTAAAAAGGCCAAACACACAAAGAATTACTTATTACATTGAAAAAAAAAATTATAGTGCAAAGAATAGGGTCATACTCTTCTCAGACTACCTCCTCACTAATGCATATTTAACTCTATAGAGTTATTATGGGCCAACGTAAAATCAGAATTACGAAAATGTAATCTGTCTCTGGAACTGAGTAAAGAGGTTGTAGAACTCGTAAAGAAAGTTCTAGCAGCAGACCGCCAAGAGCTTTGGAAAAACTGTGTTAAACGAGATATAAAAGAAGAAGATGAGTATATACAACATATTAATTCAATCAAATATTCTAGTTCTAGTTCAGATGATTCTGACTAACATTATTATTTATAAAGATACTTTGGAATTGAAATATTTTTTTCTTAGGTTTTATTCGCAAAGGAATTTATTTTCCTTTATGGTTTTTGCTTTAAAATTTTGTTTTCTAGATAAAAAGAATGGGGTACAAAAAGGGCTCAGTTTACGTCTGGTACCCTGTTTAAACCAAACTTCCTCACATGCAGGTACATTTTACTCGTCTATTCACGTTTTATAATTAAATATTAATTTTTAGAAAGTTAACGAGTTGTATTAATGATTTTTATCCAAGTAGGACTACAATTAAGTGCATCTTAGATAGATATACATATTTTTAAAAGTATTTATCAAAAAAATACATGAGTTATCAACGCCAATGATAGATCAAACAAAATTGTCGGCATCAATCATATCAATCTGCAATTAATATTGGAAGAACTATACCGTTAGTTTAAATCAAAAATGGGTGCTTTAGTTTAAATCAAAAATGGGTGCTGCATGTATCCTAAAAATAAGATAAGGCAGTTGCCTTATTTATTGCATATTATATATGTACGTTGTAATCCACTACTCATTGTGGCTCGCTGTAAATTTACGGTAAACTTTATAACCACGGCTAGGGATGAATTTTATATTGTGTAGTTGTCTTCAACAAACAGTGCCAATGATTCCTTATATCCTGAATTAATTTAGAATAACGCGAGCAAGTAATAAAACCTTTGGAAAAACACAGAAAGACACTGGATTGAAACATCACAGAAAGAAGATAGCTCCAATGTTACAGCGACGCTACAGATTATCGACCATAAACTTTGTCATACTACTCGACAACTGAAGGAATGTGTATTGTCTATTTACAAAAAGGATTCGATTTTGCGTTACTCAATTCGAATGATCAGAGGTAATATATTGTCGAAGAGGGTAACAGACGACGCGACGGTATTTGATTGTGCGTTGCATATGCATATGTATATATACGTCCTACAATTATTGTTACTGTGCATAAATTAAACGAGAAATTAATGTTTCCAATAGTAAAGCTGTTCACATTAATTTCATTTGATAGTGAGAATTTGTAGACATTATCGGCAGTCAACGATTCTGTCAATTCAGAATAAAACCTTATTTTTCATTTTTTTGGTTCTCCACCGTATTTAACCGATAATGACACTTAATCAAATTCGAATAGTAGACAAAAGATTAAAAACAAAATGCATAAAAAAATTCGTTTTCATACGTTCCTCTCATTTTACTGGTCTGTAAATAATAAAACTTCATATATATCATAAATCATAAAACAACGCCTATGATAGGACTCTTGGTAAGTTTTCAAAGCATACACTGAAATAAAAAGCACATTAAAATATTTTGCTCCCGAAAATTCAGACTTGTACTTAAAATTATGGAAATCTGGCGGTACAACTTAAAGAAAATTATAGCTGTATTGGTTGTAAACTGTAAACAATCCAGTAGTTGCTATTTTATACAGAGTGATATTTACTCAAATTAAAAATTGTCCATTAAACTAGTATAATGATTCCAATGTTTAAAAAAGGAGATAAAGATTGCCCAAATAATTATAGGACCATAAACTTATTAGACACAACTTTGAAACTAGTCACAAAAGTAATAATAAACAAAATTAACTCAATTACATCTTTGTCGAAGAACAACAAGGTTCCAGATCCGGGAGATCATGCCTTGAAGCTGTATTCATATTGAGACAAGTAGTTGAGAAATCCATAGAATATAACAAACCAGCATATCCGTGTTTCATAGACCTTCAGAAAGCATTTGACCGCATTTAACTTGAAGATGTTGTACAGCTGCTATATAATAGAGACATCCCGATAAATATAGTTCAGACTATCGAGAACATCTATTCCCATAACCAAGTCAAAGCCAGAATTAATAACAAGTTGACAAATGCTGTACCTGTAAATAGCGGCATCAGACAAGGTGACTCACTAAGACCCCTTTTACTCAATATAATAATGGGCGAAGTTATAAAAAAAGTACGACAAGACAAAGGGTAACCTGATGGATAACAAACAACTTAAAATACTTTGCTACCCGGATGATGCCGTACTGTTCGCTGAATCCGAGGACGATCTTCAGAGACTAGTACACATCTTAAATTCAGTAGGTAAACAGAACAATATGATAATTTCAGCTGAGAAAACAAAATACATGACAACGTCTAAGAAACCTATACGCTGCAAAATAGAAATTGATGGTCATGTAATACAACAGGTACTAAAATTTAGATATTTAGGAATAGACATAACGAGCTATGGAGATGTCGAAAATGAGGTGCGACAGCAGATCCTCAAAACAAATGAAATAGCAGGATGCCTCAACAGCACTATTTGAGAAAATAAACATCTTACAAAAAAAACAAAAGCAAAATATATAAAACAACAGGTAGACCTATAATTACATACACAGCAAAGAGAAGACAACGGAAATTAGAGTACTCAGGAAAATTGCAGGAAAAACACTTTTAGATATAGAAACAAGTAAAAATATGAGAAATACGTGCAAGGTAGAGAATGTAATTGACAAGTATTGGGCGACCGAGAACGAGATGGTGTGACAATCTGGATCCAGGAGGGTGAAACTGAAGAAGAAACAGGTTTTAAACCTACTATACAAGAAAGAAAAAGAAGAAAAATTGGAGTTTTATTGTAATCGATTGTACTATAAGAATTCAAAGATAATACTCATCACATATTTTTACTAAAATATATTGAAACACTAAGGACACTTCAGTATTTAATTTGAGATACTCAAGAAAGTAAGATTAGTAAAAGTATAATAATTCATGTATTTTAAGAAGGAAAAAAGAGAGAATTGTTTTTATCTTATTATATACTCTGAGCAAGCAATAAAAATTTCTTAATCGTTGTATATGAGGCAATCCTGACGTGTAAATGCGATAGACTATCAATTTTGTTAGCAAGTTTACGTTAGAAACCCATTATCTTCTAGCTTGGTTTGTAATTTTTTATAAAAAGCCATTTCAGATAGAAGGAGAATTCTCTAATCCGTTTTTGCACAATCAAAGTCTATATTGTTTTGTTTCGCCATAATACTACCTTTTTCATGTACAGGTCACCTACGCATTCTCATTTTATAATTTTGGAACTTCATTCTAGTCCTCCAGTTATAAACAACTGTGGCTCAAGCCTTACAAAATTCAGGTATCTCAAAAGATACTCCAAAATAAGTTGTTATAACGAAGCAACTTGAAATAAATTAAAATATAATTTAATTAACCGATGGTTCAGATTTGCCAGATCTATTAAGAATGATAATTACAGTGTTTAGCAGTCCCCATGTATGACTGTACACTTCGGGGTGATGTAAATAAATAAATGGGATACTTCCAATGCTAAGTTCATATGATAAAGAACAAATACTTCATTAATCTCTTAAATTCATAAAGTTACTATTACAGAATTGCCAATTTGTTATTCGATAAGCTGTAATAAATATTCTATTCATAAATTCAGCCCAATTCTCAGGTTTCATAATATGCAAAATATTTTATGAAATGCCCAGAAAAAAGTTTATAAGTAAACAATCGGGAGATCTGGCTGGCCACACTATTTTGCCCTTTCCTTCAAGGCGTTTGTCTTGGAAAAGAAATTTTAATATTTAGTAGTTAGTATCGTGACAATAGTAAACAGAATATTTAGTTCATGTTAATAATAGCATTACTTGAAATGGATGTAACGTATTTTTCTTAATAATGCAGTTTTTTGAGTGGATGTACTTTGCATAACGTCTAAGGATTTTTTATCGTTTATTACGGTGTTTTATCGGTTAACTCCAAAGCGGTTTTTGATTTAACACACCCACGAAGTTAACAAATAGTAATTTGGTTGCATTATGGATACGTAAGCTAAATAAATAAATAAATTACTTTGTGGTCACTGTAAAGACAATGACCACCAATTCATTACCTAACCCAAAATATGATAGAAAAAGACTACTTTAAAACAAAAAATTATTTTAAATAATGTTTATTTGAACGTCTGTAACTTTGGAACTACTAAATAATATAAGATTGGATAAATTGTTAAAGAGCGAAAATTTGCAAGAAAATCAAAAGTTCATTTCATTATAATAAAAAATTATGCAGAGAATTTTGAATTATCATGTTCATAATGAATATTTGCAAATTAATAATTTTTAGCAAGTCGTGAAATGAACCGACTTTGATTTCAAGGGGGACATAGTTTGCCACAAAATTTGTATACATACCATCACTTATCTAACTTATACAATTTGCTGCTTTAAAAATTTCCTAGGTTATTTGATCTCTGTTCAGTTCCAAGAGGATAGATGAAACTATTTTCATATACTCCACGACCATTTATAAATACATATGGAGTCAATAAAGTGCAGTCTTAAACGATTTAATGACGTAAAATTTCTAAAGATCGGACTGACCAATTCCCGGCTCGTTCAATTCATCGACCAGGAAGATTTGAAACTGAAGGACATGTACAACAAATTCCAAAAAGTCTTTTTCAATAATTTTGGTATTGCATTGTTGTAATTTATGAGAAAGAATGTGAGTGAAAACCGCCTCATAGATTATCAGAGAATTAATTTCTACTCCCTTTGAGTAACAAGTCCAACAAATCAAATTAGATTGGTTTTATCACAACCTTGCAAAGGTGTCTGTTATAATTTTGTATTTTTATATAGATGAAATTTGTGGTACTTTGATATTCGTGAAAATTACATTATGGAACATTGAAATAGTGAACAACTTATATTTATATATGACTTATAATTGCCACTACGACTGCTTCAATCCTTATCGATTCTTATTTTACAAAGCCTATTTTCGTGATTTATTCAACACCTTTAGAATCTACAAATAACCTATGTTTTCAATCGGATTATTATTATTTATTACTGAAGCTCTAGCATATCTCAATTTCCAAAAATCGTTAATTAAGAACTATCAATCTGGCAGTTTGATTTTTTGAAGAGGTAACTGTATCAACAGTGATGCTGCATATACTACGTGAGTCACTATGTACATTTCTATATATCATAAAATAGAATGAGCTACACCTGGCAACACTGCATTTTTGAATTTGTTGAGTAGTTGCTGTCATAAGCAACTGGGTTTCTATGGTATAGAGAATTTTGAAAACGGAGAATTAAGAAACAGCAGGAAACATCAAGAAAGCAAGTAGTTTGATTGAAGAAGATCCAATATGCACCTATCAAACGTTTTAAGCAACTTTAGCGAGAAAGTAAAAATCTGCCAAGAAACTTATGTACTTATTTTATGTAGTATACGATAAGAGAAAGCAATTAAGCTTGAAGATAAAATATAGTAAACACACACTGCACAACAGTTTAATTATTGCATGAAAATAAGTATAACAATAATAGAACATACATCCTACTCATCTGATTTAGTAATGTGTGATGAAATAGATGTAGCCATTCACCAATGTATTCCATTAGATGACTGGCTCAAAGGTTTCGAGCTGTGGAAGTTTGGATTACAAAAGTGCATTGATGTAAGTTGATGATTTCATTTATGTTCATAGTGAACATAAAGTAAGTCATTTTTCTGAAAGGACTTATAGTCTTGCATTTGTTTACTGGTTTCAGTGAATTCAGTCTATTATATCATTGAATTTAAGAATCATTAAGTAACAACTATTTTGAATGCTTATATTCAGTTTTGTGTTGTTTTGAGGCAGTCTGTAGATTGACATAATATGCATTTATTAACGAATACTTTCATAAGTGATGAATAGAATATTCAAACTTCAATTATGACACATGTGTTTTAAGACAAAATATTGTTCCAACGAAATTCCTGTCCTAGAATATATGTCTAGTATTGATTATGTAATCACTTTACTGTTATTACTGTTGGGCACTTGATTCATAATTTATCAGTAATTATTTTAAAGCTGTGGGTTGAGGACCAATATAATAATAATAATGTTAAATTCGTTAATATCATATTTGAAATATTATACATTGACTCAATTGAAAAGAATTTGAATTATATAACAATAAAATAGATTTGCATATTAAAATAAATCATAACAAAAGATTCACACAATATTGCGATCGTTTGTTTTTAGATGAATTGTTCGAATACAATCAAACCTCGCAATACTCACCAAAACGCTAATAAATCCAAGAATATTACGAAAGTCACAAAAAGAAACACAAACCAAGAACCTACAAGATGCAACTCTATTCACAAAAAACACATGTCAAAAACTTCATTGCTCACAATAACAAAACGTCAAAATCTCACCGCGGAAAAAAAATTGTCACAGTAGAAACAAGTAGTCAAAGATGTAATCGAAGACACGCGATGAGTTACCACACACGTGAATTTTGTTCGAACGCTGCGAGTAGCGTATCAGGAACGAGACGTCGGTGGTTGTTTTAAATGCAGGAAGAAACGGTAACAGGAGATTCGACGGCAACTGACGACAACAAGAATGATCTGTGCACTGTATTTGTCGGCATAACGTATCGCGAGTTGGCGAGTGACTATATCGAGGATAACTAAACGAAATATCTACGAGAGTGCGCAGCGGTCGTCGGAGAGCTGTTTCGCGCGTTTTATCTGTTCTTGAATCTTTTGGTCCTTCACCCTTATGATCATCGCTTCCTTGTCGTCGTGGTGAGAACACAGGAAGTTCAGGATGCATGAATGCAGGAAACCGGAACAGTGTTATATGATTATATGATTACATAAAACCACAAAAAAATACTGTTGATCATAAAACACGCAGATATATAGATATGATTCAAAAAGTGATATAATAGATTTTAATCACTTTGAATTGGAACAATAACCTGATTTAATTTGATTCAATGTAAGAATTGGGTTAATGAGAAATATTCGATTAATAATATCGAGTGAAAACATTATTATCGCAGAAGCATCATTAAAATATTTTATTACTAACATAACTATTTGTTCTGTAGTTTCATTTTAGATATCTTCTGGTTTTTTCCCTATTGATCAAATAATAAATAATATAGTCCAAATATATATGGATTTTACTACATCTAGCAGAAAGATAATTAATATTTAGGAGAAATAATTTTTCAATGATTTCGACCACCAACGTCAACTTTGAGTTACCTGATGAGGTACGTTTTTCATACTGACACAATTAACGTGAAATACACTTTCGAAAATGGATTTGTAAGTTTATTTTGCAAAGTTATGAAGAAAATTAAAAACAACAATTTGTTTCCAATATTTGATGTTGGAAAGTACAACTAAAAACTGTGATGATAAATTAAAATACGGAAAAATATGCGTTTTATTCTAATTAATATCGGAAAAAATGTTAAAAAGAGTTAAATTCCCAAAGAAATATTTTAAAAATGATGAGAGGTATTTGCTGGTGAATGTGTGTTTGGAAAAATCTTATAAATTATAAATCTTTCACTAAGAGGAGAAAGGACTATGCACTGATTAGACACGTTAATTTTTTTAATTACCAACATGGCAAATATATATAACAGCCCATGGGAATTCATAAATTTGGCACAAATGTAAATGCTGAAGCGACAAATTTTTCCAATTACCATATCCGGACTTTTATACGAACTTCTCTTTCTCCAGGTTATTTGCGACTGTCTTAATTAATCTAAGAACAATTTATAATTCTAAATGGCCACGTGGGTGAAAATTCAGTAATACTGCTCAATCGTATATTGATAACTCTTACGGTAACAACATAAGAATATCAATAAATAATCTGTGGATGCGGACTAATAAATCAAGTATCAATAATGTTAATAAACGCAACGACCTGCTGGGAACTCCAAAATGCTTCACATATAGCCTCCAATTTATTGCATTTGAATTTCGAAACTTGGTTTGTACACATAAAAACTACGCATCTGTAGAAAAAGTACAGTGTGCGACACTACGCCTTATCTGCAGCTTTTACCTCGGCTTAGGCTAACCAACTTATGCGTACTCAAGGAATATGTACTTTTTCTCACTCATGTACAAAATACTATTCTTATATATTAAAAAAATTGATGATTTCCATTCCGAATCCGCTCAGGCGTTCTACCCAACCGATTTGCTTAATTTTTTTTCAATGAAAGGTATTGATGCACAGATCAGCCATCAACCATCGGATTTCATCTAATTTTCACCATTCTCAAGTTATACTCAAATGCGATATCCCCCTGTACATTACTTATGGGAGTTTTTCACATACACACGTTCTATTCTTAATATCTCAGGTTCTATTCAAGATAGAGAATTCGTTTTGGTTTAAGAACACTCGCTGAAACACTTTCTTTCTTTGGAGTTTTTGAACACTTAAAATCGGTTGAGTTGGAGAGGAGCTAGGCGCGGACATTCAATGTGGAGTTATGGATTTTTGTAGGTTTTTGGCAATTTTTCTACGTTCTAAGATCTATATCTCAGGTTCTAATATAGCTACAGAGTTCGTTCTTTTCTATTATAATGATTTCTGATACTTATTTAATGGATTCGATGCGAGTGAAGCCGCAGATAAAAGCTAGTTTCTATTATTAACAGAAATTAACAATAAATTCAACACGTATATTTTTTGGGCAACAATTTGAGAGTAAGAAACATGTTGATACAAAATATTAGACAAAACAGGAAAAGCTATAGGGGTCAATATAGTTCACTAAGAAACGCTTAAGTTGCTTGGTGAAAGAGATATAAAAGTTCTAATGAGCGATTATAGGGTTTATGAGTCCAATTTTGAAAAAAATTGAATAATAATTAACAACAGAATATATGGAAACTGGAAGAAAGAATTATAAACAACTTTGAAATTTTGGGCACGCGTATTGGTTACAACTCAAGTGCTGGTTCAAATAAGAAGGCACACACGAAGTTTAGGTACGTACTATATAATTTAAAAAAAATATTGGATATAGTAAGACATGATGCAGTTCTAAAAACCCTAAAAAAGTGACCTATATATAATATATCCATTGCTCTATAATTTATGCACTGGAGAGATAGAGATAGTACCTTCTTATAAATGGGTTCGTAGAGTGAGTCAAAGACATAATGAGAGCAAATTTTGTGAATCTCTTCAGCCATGATCTCAACTTTGATCTGCGTATGAGGATGGCACGATGTTTTGTCTTACCTGTGCTTTGATAAGGCGCAGAGGTATAATTTCGTAATTTAATGCACAATGCTGTAAAATATAATATTATCCACTTCACTTCAATGTAAGACAATATGATAGCCAAACTATCAATATTGCTTGAACAAGTTAGAAGTGGATGGATGGAGATGGAGATCAATCAAAGAAGATCGCATACTGAATACACTGATTACACCACTACTACACCAACACTCACCATTACACTGTCTGACGCGCGTTTCGATATCCAAGTTATCGTCTTCAGAGACTGAAGGTAAACAGTATGAATATCACCTAAGGTTCCATAAATTCTAACTATTACCCTACGACGAAATGTATATTCTGTGTTTAACATTGCATAATTTCGCTTAAAATGTATTTTCACGATTGGGTAAGTTGCATTATCCATACAGTTATACTTATAGCTAACCTTTTTTACACTTAGACGTCCTGTATCCTCGTCTTGGTCGTATCAAATATAATTTCTTGAATTGTCCATGAATGTTGAAGTAAAAATTTTTTTATAAATAATAATTGAACTGTCATTTCGTGTCATACGAAATCACTAAAAAAAGTGGAAAAACTAACTATTTGGCTTTTCCTAGAATTTGTTCATGTACATATTCATACATAATTTTATAGTTTGTATATCGTTGTTTGAGTAAAGATTTAGTGAGAATTCGACTCTAAGATAACGATTATTGCGGATTCCATATTTTCCTTATTCCATATAAACATCAGAAAAAAAATATTCGAAAGCCTGACATATAGGAGAAGCGGTCTTCAGAAAATCACGAAGATTTCAACGGGGGTTTTTTTGACGATTGCAATAGAGTCCATTTTCTAGTTTATAGGGAGAAGCTAGGTTTCAGGTAAACATAAGAGGCCACCCTAAGTAAAGACTTGCATATCAAAATTTGTTGTGAACCAACACTGCAAGTTAATCTAAATATAAGGTTCTGACTAGACTTCTAAACAAAATTGTAACAACAGGAATTATACTTTTCATTATAATAATTAACTATGTTGAATACATGTTATTCAAATCTGATGATATTCAACTACCTCGATGATTTCTCAAAAACACATTGTTACAATGTCTAATCTAGAACAATCTAGTTACTAGGGGTATGTGTTTTTTCTCTTTACGTTGCCTCATAAAATTGTGACGGTACTTACTAAGTTTACTGTTTTGAATTTTTAATCAAAATATATTATCTATCATTAATTAGTACGTAAATTCTCAATTTTCATGTACGTTTTCCAGCAATCAATTGGCATTTATGTTGTGCGCTGCTGTATATTTGAATTTCAAATCACACTTAACGATATAAATTTAGAAGTACCAAATAATTAGAGGACCATTGTTATAAAACAACTAGAAAGAACTGAAAAACGATAGCCAAGACTTTTTCAAATCAAAAGTACATTCAATGTTTGAAAGTAACTAAAACGTTGACATATGAATTATTATACCTTATTTATTTTACTGTAAGGTAAACTGAATGTGTAGGAAAATAATCACCCTACACACGCCTACATACTTAACCTCACATCAATTTCTTCAGTTCACCCATCTATCTTTAAGACCGCAAAATGTTATTCATACGTTTAAACAAGTATCTATTTTTCAGTGGGTAAAAAAATATTTATTTCTACAATCTATCTCCGAAATAAGACCTATAATACTAAAAGAAACGGAATCTTATTTTCCTGACAAATAATCTGATTAAAAAAGTAGACAGCTCCCAAAGTGATCAACCATGCCTTGCTAACTGTTGTGGACCACAGATGTGTTCCTTCTTACGGTAACGTGGCAGGGCTCATTCTAGTTTATCATTTATGTAGCTCTTTATACAAATTGCACTCATTTGTTCAACAAAACTTTGGAAAGTGAAATATGAAGACGGAATTGGGACGTTGGTATGTTGAGCCCAGACCTCGAAACTATGTTAAAGGAAAACCGAGAAAGCATTCGTGTCGGGTACAGTTTAACTGTAATTTTTTTATCATGTACATATTATGGTTCTATGGTTATTGAAGTCTACACAATACAACTCAACATTTATTTTATTTTTTTTTATACGGAGTGATTCATTAAGAATTTCAAATCTTTGAATAGTATCATCTTGAAGACAAAGTATCATAATTTAGCTCAGCATTATTATGTAACTCAAATAATGATATTCCATATTGATAAACTGTGTAAACTGCAAATCTTGTACTTTATTAGAATCTTCGGTAATAGTACTACATTTTTCATAAATACGTCGCTTTGCAATATCTACATGGTCAGGTTCACTAGAGTAAACAATCGATGTACTCTCCTCTCCCCAAGAAACAAAAAACCAAAGGTATCAGATCTCGTGGTCGATCCATTGAACCTCATCCTTTATATACCGCGATGTTTCTCTAACTCTAACTATACTAATACTGAGGAGGGGCACCATTTCCAAATTACTGCATTTATCTAGATTAGCTTCAAAAATTCTATCGATAAATGGTTATATTTTATTTTGCAATATCTACAGATAAACCTCAATATTTAAATTTGTATTTATAAAAACATGTTAAATGTTGTTCATCCCCAAGAAACCGAACATTCACTTTCTAGGGAAACTGAGCATGTATTTAAAAAACATGTGCGAACTAGCGTTCTCAGAAAAGTTCAATACCTCCTGTGTTGTGTAGTTTTATATTTTCAGTTAGGCAGAACGAACTTTCGTCACTCAAATAATTTAATTTGACATACTGTGTTGTGAATATATGAAGATTACATGGTAATATACAGTGGAGTCAGCAAGGACCAACGTGCGAAAGAAGGAGTGGCACTGGCAATACACAAGAAATACACAAACAGCATAGAAGAATGTCAATATACATCATCTCGCATACTAATCGTTAAACTGCGAACAGAAACTCAATTATTAAATATAATATCGATATATGCACCCGAATATAATAAGCCAAAACAAGAGCGAGAAAGTTTCTATGAACAGCTTCAAAATATTACAGAATCACTACCACAGAATGAATCGATAATAATCCTTGGAGATTTTAACGCACGCATTGGTAACGAAGTGATACCAGGCGTAAAACAACGCTTTAACGAAAATATATTGAACGACAATGGGGAATTGCTGATGAACCTATGTTCGCTATGTGATCTAAGAATCAACAACACCTTCTTTGATCTCAAACCACAGTACAAATCCACTTTCCGTAACTCCCGGGGACAACAATCAACAATAGACTACATCGTAACCAATAGACATATACACCCCGCACAGATACAAGAAGTAAGGACATTAAACTCCGCGAATGCAGGAAGTGACCACAGTTTGCTTCTGGGAAAAATCAAAATGAAACTTAACCTGGGAAGGAATAGAGAACCAAGAGCACACACAGAAAAAATAAACATCGAATCCATGTGGGACACAACCATAAAAGAACTATATAAAAACCTTTTAAAAGGGAAAATCGATAAAAACCCGATAGAAGAAAATGATGATATTAACAACAGTTGGAAGAGATTAAAAGAAAATATCATAGAAGCAGCAAGTGAATCGCTTGGAACTCGGACTATAAGACCACAAAAACAAGGAACGAACAAAACATTATGGTTCTCCAGCAAGGTCAAAGAACAGTGCAAAAAGAAAAAGAAAGCGTACTTAAACTACATGTCGTCACAAACGGCAGAAGCATATAAAGAATACAAGAGAATCCGTAACGATACAAAAACACTAGTGAGACAAATGAAAGACAACTACTGGGAAACCTTCTCCAAAAGAATGGAAAGCGACTTCTATGGGTTACAAAAACAAATCTGGCGATTAATAAGAAATCAGAGAACAGAAGCAAATGAACTCATCAGAACCAGACACTTAGAAAGAGATACTTGGGAAAAATATTTAGAGGAACTATACAAGGAAGAAGAGACCGAAACCGAACCAAATACACCAGAGATAGTAATAAGTGATGAGACTAATATAAAAAAGGAAGATATAGAAACAGCACTCCAAAAACTAAAAAACAGAAAGAGCCCAGGTCCGGATAACATCGCCAACGAATTACTTAAATATGGAGGAGAGAAGCTAAACCAACAACTAACAACCCTAATCAAAAAAATATTTACCCATCACAGAATACCAGATGAGTGGAGAAATAGCATTACGATTCCACTATTTAAAAAGGGAGATAAAAAAATGTCCGAGAACTATAGAGGAATAAATCTACTATGCACAACACTGAAATTAAATACAAAGATAATAACAAATAAAATAAATGAATGTATCTTACTAGCAGATGAACAACAGGGTTTCAGATCGGGAAGATCCTGCACGGACGCAATATTTGTCATAAGACAAATAATGGAAAAATCGATCGAATATAATCGACCAGCTTTCATGTGTTTCATTGACTTGCAGAAGGCCTTCGATCGAATACAATTAAAAGACATAATACACCTTCTTTATGATAGACAGATACCATATAATGTCATTAAAATAATCGAAAATATATACTCAAAAAATACAATCCAAGCAAAAATAAATGATGACCTAACTGAACAGATACCTGCAAATAGGGGCATTAGGCAAAACAGCAAAAAAATTCAATATGATAATATCAGCGGCAAAGACAAAATCAATGGTTACTTCCAAGACACCGATCAGATGTAAGCTTGTGGTGGATAACAAAATAATACACCAGGAAATGAAATTTAAATATCTGGGAATCGAAATATCTGGACACGGAGACGTGGAGACGGAAGTAAGAAACCAAGCTACAAGAGCCTCAAGAGCAGCAGCATACCTAAATGACACAATCTGGCGAAATAAATACATTCGAACTGAAGCAAAAGCCCGCATTTACAAGACCGCAATCAGACCTATATTATCCTATGCAGCAGAGACCCGACCTGAGACCTCTAAAACGAAACGGATATTGGAGACTACAGAAATGAAAATAGTTCGAAGAATAGCGGGAAGAACACTACTGGATAGAGAAAGGAGTGAAAACATAAGACGAACATGCGGGATAGATAATATCAATGACTGGGTACTGGATAGAAAGATAAAATGGAATGAGCACATTGACCGCATGACGGAAGAACGAATTGTGAAAATATCAAGGGACAAATCACCAGCAGGACAAAGAATGGAGTGACAACCTCCCAGGTGACTGAGCAGAGGCAATGACGTGAAGAAAAACAGGCAATGATGCCTATACACAGCAGGAAGAAGAAGATACTGTGTTGATTGATTTTCGTCTCCATAATTCCACAAAATTTTAGTCGTCGTTCATGGTCGTCGTCTGAGACTTAATTTTTAATTTGTATGAATGAAATTTCAGAGTTCTATACTGTCTATTCAATTGGCAGCTTTGGTAGCAATTCGACTTAAAGAGGATGTTAGAATTTATTATAACTTCTGCTATTATGTGAATTTTTCTCTCATTAGAAATTCAGAGTCTGTCAACTCACAAGGAAGCTTACACAAAATAGTGCTTGAGGAACCTCTCATTCAAATTGCGTTCTTCTGTACGAATAATTTCAACAAGTATTAGGATACCAATTTATTACCAGAATCGCGTTCTATTTCGCACTTTAAACCTTTGACTTACAGAAATTGAGCGAATAATTAAACATAGAAGAATGTTTGATATGCCAAAACCTGCTAAAATAGTTGAATTATTAACAATGCACAAATTACAAAACCTTGAATAATTAAAGAAACATCATATAAGGGAACACTAACAGAATGTTGGATTTGTTGACAACTTGATAACTGATAGGTGGAGTCGAATATTGAATTCGGTGGAAACTGATTCAATTATTCGCCGTTTTGTTTTTCAAACGAGTTGATGCGAAAGTTGGACTATGGATGCGGCAATAAAGAAGAAAATTGATGTGTTCGAAATGTACGCCTACAAGCGAATGCTGCGGATATCTTGGACGGAACTTAACACAAACATAGAGGTCCTACAGCAAATGAGTAAACATAAAGAGCTTCTCACGACAATCAAGGAGAGAAGTTACAGTACCTAGGACATATAATGAGAGGCGAGCGATTTGAGATTCTCCACCTGATAATAGAAGGGAAGATCGAAGGAAAACGGTTTTTTCGTGCGACAATAGCCATTGGAATTGCTAACTTCCGTAGTGCATATATTCATCAAATGATGAATATATGCACTCTTCAATGAATCTACGATGTCTTCCTTTTGAAAATATTAATGGCTCACAAACATGATGAAAAAGATGAGAGCTCGTACGTACGTACTCAACATTGTGAGTAAATTTGGATTTGGTTGGAGAAAAAAATGTGACGGGATTCCTATTAACATATTTAGGTTACAGAGAGGTAGGTTAACACTTTTCTAAACATTTGTTTGGGAGTATATGAAAAAAGTGAAAGTGTGAGGAATAGTAGTATAACGTTGATATTACAAATTTTACTAATTTATGTGTAATATATCCAACGATAAAAGAACGGAAGTATTTTTGGATAGCATAGATCATAAATAAAAAAAATATTTTTACGGTTCATATATACGATATTACTTTCAAATTGCTCCTATCTTTATTGAACGTATCGATAAATATAACAATATAGAATAATATGTAGAAATATACAAGACAGATACCTACAAATCACCTAATATATGCAGGCGCCACTATCACCACCTATTTCAGAGAAATTTATAGCTAACTGGCACACGTAGAATAGAATTGCAATCGATACTCTAGATACTGTAATTGCATAATTGTTAAACACCCATTTTCAATTCTATGATTCTCTAGAATAATCTAGGACGGTTATAATTGATGCAATAAGTACGTATTGAGATGAGTGAGTTAAATATGCCCATTAGAATTTCAACTTTTTTAGAGACAATAATTATGTATATAAAGTGTCCTAATTTGGAGATATAACTGTTCATTTTGTACAGAATTATCTTGATGATTCTGGCAACACCATATGTCTTTCACTGACGCGTTCAGATAGAAATGAAAGCTTTAGCAGATTCAGATGCTTAAACAATTGTAGGTGCGTGGATTCAACAAGTGTAGCCGACTATGCTTCAGATAATAGGCACAAACATATACAGATTTGAGAAATAGAATGTTGAGCATTATGACAGTGGAAAAATTGGTCCGGGAGAACTCTTGTCTGTCTTGACTGTCAGCCACATTTACATCATTTTGGCATTTCACAAATTCTCTCACTAACTTCAAGAATACTTTCCTCTGAGTTTCTTTTGTCGCATTGCTGTAGCTTATGAACAACATTTGACAATTTGAATTTTTTCGAATCGCCAAGTTTCTGTTTTTCATATAATTAAGAATCAATAGTTTCAACGGTCAGATTAACAGTAATTCTATGGTTAATTTAAATAAAATGTACTACTAGCTATTGTTACGAATGCGTCTCCACCCTGGCGCCGGTAATGCCTGGATTCACTGGAATTATAAAATTATATTTTATATAAATTTCATCTTTCCACCAAAAATTATTAAAAAAAAATAATTTTAAAACAGAAGAGACCTAAAATCAAGAACATTTAGATGCATTAATAGTAATATATTCATAGTCTAACAATTCATCTGCTTTACTTCAAACTGAGATCCTTTTTTAATTCATTCTTCGTTTGTTACTTTGATTTTGTTCGTTAATATTTATATTGTCATCCTTTTTGGGACCCCTATTTATTAAGAAAATATTAACAGTTCATTAGTTTTTAAACAATATAATAATGATTCTTCCTGAAGAATTAGCATTTGTGTACCAATTGAAATCATTTTCATTCAGAAAATTCTATCCGAAAAAACTACGCCCCTTGGCCGAGCTGCATGGTTGATGGACGTTTCCTAATAGGTAAATGGAAAATCGTAGAAAAAATATTTTCTAATGTCACTTCTATCGAAAGTAAATGCTTCAACCAAAGTTGTATTTGAATAAATGAAAGAATTTCCATGAGCAATAATAACAAAAAACATTTTAATGGTTCGAATTGAAAAATTCTTTTTGTATTGGATAGTCCATTTATCGAGTAAGGCTTTAGGGTAAATAAGATCACGCTGCGACTAATAGAAGCCACGCATCAGTGGAAACTTTAGCAAAATAGAAACAAATCTTATAAATAAACTTCTCGGGACACAATGTTAGTTACCATACTCTGAAACGGCTTGACCGATTTTTATAAAATTTTATATGCTTATTCAGTAGATCTGAGAATCAGCCTAAGTCTATTTTTTATATTTCTAAATGTTAAGTGTGCTTCATCCATTAATTTTTATATATCATATTTTCTTTTTAATATTTTTTATTCTATCCTTGTGCGATAAATCCTTAATTATGATTTGTTAATTATGGTCTTCTATTAATATGAATAAATGAAAAGAAATAAGATTTGCATGCCGTTTGTTGAAAAATAATATTTCAAATATTTTCGAAAGTATTTTTGAATCTTAGCTATTTAAAAAAAAATGTGTAACATAGCACTAAACTCTTTTTTTGTTACTTAGCCAAACACCTTTGCAGCTAATCTCTAGCCTTGTGATAAAAAGTATGACTTTAGTGCCTATATATTGACGGACGGATGGAGAAAACCATAGAGATGTCATCAAAATTTGAGTACAACAAGGAAATCACTACTAAGAAATGAAAGGTGATTTATATATATTCCATTGGCCAAATCAATTTTTTAATAATTTTTTTTACGGTTAAATGTGTATTTGTTTTGTGTGGGCATAGTTAATTATAAGTTTCTGTGTCAATAGTGTCAATTATCAGTAGCCAGTTGTTCTAGATTTATGTGAAATGACATCTATTAATTCGAAAATGTTGTTACTTGTTTTTTTTATATGAAATAAATATGAATTAAGAGGGCATACGACAAATTCATCATGAAATTTAATTACAATGTAGGTTGTCTATCTTATAATTATAATATATAGTACGTTGAACAACTAACGCATATATTAATTATCAGTTATGTCAACAGTAAGAAATACAATAAAAAGGAATAAATTTTAATTCATTATTTTTGCATCAAATCTATAAGCAGTTGAATGATAGAATTAGCAAACGGTTTTTTCATGGAGTTGAATCCATTTTTCTGGTGATGCCCCTAAACACTTCATGACAAGTTAACCTTGCTCAGCCGAAACTATTATTCTAACTAACTGAAATATGAATATGCTGGATGATCACTTTAGACTTCAAATAATTTTATCTGCTATTCAGATTGATTCGCATAAAAATTCAATACTATGTGGGCTAATATGTCAATTATTTAAAAAAGAGAAATCTTGGTCCATCTTTATTCCTTATAGCTATCAATAATATCACCTCCAATATACAGAAGCCAATAAAAATCAGAACCTATGTAGATAAAGACAAAAAAATAAGAATCTAACAACAATGAAATCAATTCTACAATCACTATAAATATATTTGAGAAGACTCCGGTTTTGATTTCTCTACAGCAAAAACCAAATTCATAATGTTCTCAAAAAAATAGGTAGACTATTCGAACTAAATGGTATTCTTTCCTATTATGTATCAAGAATCACATATCTGGAAATAATCTTTGACTCGCAATTAATTTGGAATTAACACATAAACCTTGTCGTCAGTTATCAGAATGAACTAAACCTATTAAAAGTTCTCAATCAGAGCGAGGAGATCTGACCAAGAGACTTTACTCTCAATCTATGCCTATGCCTCCACTGAAAACCAGATACTAAAATGTTCAGATGCCATAGCTAATCAATCATTACGCGTAATTGCTAGAGCTCACAGAACATCTTTTATCGAAAGTTTAGAAGTGGAACTTGGAGAGCCGTCACTACTTTAAAAAAGACAATACCTAACATTGTCATATGCCTGTACTGTAACGAGCACCCATGATTATACAAGCTACACAGCACAGCTGCAAACAGACATCAAAGCACGGTCAAATTCAGGAAAAGAGTCGACTATCCCTTTTATCATTATATCAGATAACTAGATATGCAGATTCCTCTCATTGTACAATTAAATATTGATATACCATACCACAATTATTGATATACCTCCACCATGGCTGATTAGAGCTCCATGCATTGGCACAAGTCTGAATATCTTTAACAAGACAGAAACGCCAGCCTCTATAATATATCGGAACTTTCACCCAAAACCTCCTTGTATTCTAACATCCATAACATATACACTGATGCATCTAAAACCTCAAATGGAGTTGGGGCTGCTGTTGTCACTCCTCAGTCCTCATAAACCTCTCTTGAAATATAAATTACCTGACTTAAATTCTGTATATACAGCAGAAATACAAGCAATCCTTGATTGTGTCGAAATTCAATAATCATACCTACAAAAAACTGTAATTATAACAGACTCCTGAAATGTCTTAAGTCCCTCAAAGAATATTTTTACAAACAACCCTCTTGAATTACAAATCAAGATTCAATTGCATTTAGTACAAAACAACAACTTAGATATAAGATTTTTGTGGGTGCCCTCTCATCGAGGAATATAAGGAAATTAATATTACGGTTGATAGTGACGTGAAAGCAAACGTTAAAATGAAAATTAATCTTCAGTCGCTATCCAAGTGGCAAGGATCATTTCAAAAATTACAGCAAATAAAGGAAAGTGTTGAACAGTGGCCGCGAATATGCAGTAAACGCCCAAAACACGTTATAGTAACTAGTCTAAGAATAGGTCACACTAAAATTGCGCACGAATATTTACTATGTGGAAGTAACAAACTCTTGTTTACAAATTATAACCGAGAACTAACTGTGATACATATACTTCTAAAATGTACATTATACACATTGCAAAGACAACAATGTAATTTTCCAAATGGCATGAAAACGAAGAATTGCGACGTGAATAATATCTATAAGTAAATACGTCTTTATTTAATAAGTTTTGATTATTTTATCAAATC
Organism: Diorhabda carinulata; assembly: GCF_026250575.1. NCBI lineage: Eukaryota > Metazoa > Arthropoda > Insecta > Coleoptera > Chrysomelidae > Diorhabda > Diorhabda carinulata. Next base: position 40,581,407 of record NC_079472.1, read on the forward strand.
CATCGTTAATAACCAAAATGTTTGATGCGGGATACAAAAATTCTCATGTTAGATTCGCATGAAAAATAAAATATGGGACAATGATTGTATTATCAACAAAATCATCGCTTTTTCACGAAAAAATTACTGCGTGTAATTTTTTTTGGATTTCCATAAGAACCACTTTGAATGTATTACTGCTTATCAAAAAAATATTACCGCATCCGTAAGTGATAAAATGTTGATATTTCTTTAATTATTATTCATCATGTAATCACAGAAATCATTATGAAAGCCTTAGGTACTTAACATATTTGCAGGTAACATTGCTCTGAAAGATAATCAAAATTTGGGAGAAAATTACAAATGGAAATACTACACTGTGGCGTTATGGCAAGAGGAGAAAGTGCCAAATATATGATAGAATGGATATTATGCACAATTTATAAGACAGGGAACAAGACGGTGCGAAAATTGAAAGAATCACACAACTAAATACCGTATATAAAGTAATCTAAAATAAGTTGTGAAAACAACTCCCATATCAGGGCAAAGTCCAGCAAAACTTCCTCCTATAACAAATTTCCCTTACCCTACCTAAAAATTTTGAATGAATGAATCTCTCTCTCTCTGTCTTAGGTTATGAAAGTATGAAGACAACATAGCTGAACAATACCAAAGAGGTTTTAGAGCAGGTGATCAACAGTTGACTATTATACTTAATCTGATACAAAAGATCTCATTAAAATGATATTGACCAAATCAAGCAATAGAATTTCAATGAGACACTATTTATCGGATATTTGTGGAGCAAACAGAACCAAGACAAAGTGATCCTCTTTCTACAAATCTATTTAATATTAGGCATCGTATCAAAAGAAAGTAACTTACAAACAACAGGCTTTATCTTTCATTACAAAGTACAAGTCATCACCATGCTGTCTAGTGTTATAAACGAAGCTGAAGAGAGAAATAGAAACATTTTATATGAAGCGAAGAAGTTTGGTTCACAAATAAATCACGGATGAAAGCAAATATACGGAATGCATAAGAACTGGAAAAATATTTAACTTGGAGAAAGTTTATCAGATTAATAATCTAGGAGTAACCATGATATTTCTAAACCTAGAAAAAAATGAGATGGATGAAAGAATTCTGAGAGATAATAGAGCAATAGGGTCACTATTAAAAATACTGAGAGCAAAAAACTATATGCATTGGGAACCTTGGCGATGACAAAAAAATAAGATGAACATATGGAAAAACGCAAATTCTCAGGAAAATATATGGCGGTATCAAAATGAGAAGCAGAGAACTAATGATGTACGAAGCGTACCATAACATTATTAGTTCCAACACAAAAGGAAGGATGGTTAGGAAACATTGTCAGATTCCCATAGTAGAGAATTGTAAGAAAGGTGCTGTAGGAAGAGAATAAGGTATCCCTAAAGTATTCTTATTCTCTGCATTTCCTTTCCTTTCTTCTTACCATTGGTTGAGATATATATTCATGATTTGCGTATATTTGATGAAATGATGTGCATACCCCATTATATTCTTATCAGTTATCAAAAATTTCCTCCACTTTTAATTTAAAAAACAAAAAGCAACAGATACATTTTGAGTATTTCTGTTCAGTTCAAGGACTTTGATGGAAGTAAAAATAAAACTTTTGATCCTTCAAGAATTTAAAAAATATATATAATTCAAACTCCTAGAGATGTGTTGGGTACCTTTAATAGAGAAGCTAGAATATTTTTCTAATGTTAAATAATATATTAAATACCATTGATTAATTACTTTGAACTATCATGGGTGCTACACTCACTGAGGCTTTTGTCGTAGCACTGATCGAGCTAGTTTGAGTATGGTGGCTTGGTCTTAATTTAAGTTAATGAGCATTAAAGCAATTGTATCAAAGATTATTGAATTACTAGCCCCAATACATAATTAGAATCAGTCAATTTCAAAGCAAATTAACAGTTTTATGATGTCTACATGTTAAAGAAATAGACATTTCATTGGTGTTCAAAAAAATCGTTATGTTCGTGGTATGGACAGAAATTTAGTCACTTTATCTGTAAAATGATGTGAAATGTTAAACCATTATTATTGGTTGCTGAATTAAACCCCTCGCTTTACCAAGCCGAATTAAAATTTGCTACTACTCATTCGAATAATGGCTGTAAGTACTGTTTTTCGATTAACTATTTGCACTTCTTTGAAAGGACAAAAGACTTGTAAAAGCGCTACGTGTAATGTTCGGTGCGGAATTTGTTCAGAAGGAGAGAATTAATCTTTAATTCGCATCTAGATATTTTATATGCAATGTTACTCTACAAGTATACATCCAGAAGTTACAGGAACTGAGGGTTTCAGTAGAACAACGTTGGATCCCTTAGAGTCGAATCAGTGTGCCAATATTTGAGCTAGCTGGGAATTACAGTCTGCAGAAGCCTTCCAGGATCTGAAGGTGGCTGTTGAAGGTTTCATTCAAACCTTCATAAGGTCGATCACATTGGCTTGCAAACTGCAATATTTCTTTTAAAAATAATTATTTTAAGGTGAAGAGATTGTAACTGACTTTTCAGTGTGTAAAATTAGAAAATAAGTTTTTCACTGTAAAAATTCGTCTATGTAACTTCTTGAAAAAATCAAATTGAAAAGATTGTTTCGACTTAACTTGTTCATTCAACATAATTAAGTGATAATCCTCCAATTTTCTATCGTAACATAAAAGTATAGAGAATCATTTTATTTTCTATGTATTTAAAAACATCAGACAAATAAGATTTCTATGAATAAAAATTTCGTGATATTGGCAACATGCTCTGCACCTTTGAATCGCGGTACGTGAATTTATTAACTGTTTTAATTATCTGCAAATGAGTGTTTTAAAATTAGTTACATTTTTCAATCGTTATAATATTAGACAAGACGCCATATTAATCTAAAAATAAAACACTGAACGTCACAAATCTCGTCATAAAATATTTCATGAATTCCATGACACACAAATTAATTTTCTAGCCCGGTGCGAAGAATGCCAATATCAATTTGATGCATGTTTTAATAACCTTCACCAGAACTTAGATAAATAACGAAGATATTATTAAGCGGGAAAATAACATCGAGTAGAGGGTCAAAGAATATTTGAGTTATCCTTACAACTATCATGAATATTGGGTTATAAGCTTAGGGTAGATTACTTGGGCGAAGATATGGTTGTATGACCAAATACGACGCTATAAATTTTTCCTATGGGGTAAGATACAGAGCGTTGAATTTTGATTCTTAATTCGCTTTTTCCTCTTAATGATGTTACTGGATATTTGTCAATTGTTATGAGAATTGTTTCTTAATTATACCTTATATATTGTGATAATTATGCTTTGACATTAAGAAAATTACTCATACGACCCCTAGTTTCTTGGTTATAGGCCTTTAAAGCTGCGAAATCATAACTTATATTTAATTATCTTCACTAAATAATACATTCGAACACCATGAATTTTTAATGGATGATTACGTATGTCCATAGAGTGTGTTTGACGGAATAAATAATTCTACGCTACTTCTGAACACCGGGGGCGGTTCATGCCCAATAGTTAAAAACAGAGAAAAAATGAATTTTTCACTTGATTTTTTACCAAAAGTTACTCTTTGCTTAAAACGATAAAATTTTTGGTTTAGAATATATGTAATCTTTAGATCGTTGTATATGCCAAGGAGACCCTTCGCCATGGAGAGACATTCTGAAGAAAATTATCATGAATTGTAATCATTTATTAGAACTATTCACAGGAGGTATTGAAACACAATCAAACATTTCTAATTGAATTGTATACTGTCGAACATCGTGTTACTTACATAAGGAAACAATTGAATGTAGAAAAATTTAATTGGTTAGCCTACAACTTATCAAAGAAAAAAGGAAAAAACTTTAATAAATGTTCGAAGTGAGCACCTTGCACCTCTACACAATTCCGGAGTATACGGAGAATATTTCTTTGAACTTGGAAGAACTTTCCAAAATTCTGCCTTATAGCGTTACAGTGGAAGTTTATTCAATTGATCATTTCGTTCCTTGTCTTTACCGGTGTTGCATAAGCCAGGCTTTCATGGGAACGTTGTGGCTATGCAAATGGACCTTCCCGACCATTCCACTTATTAGGAAAAATGTTACTTAGATGGTTTATTACATATTTAGAAAGTCTTGAGGGGCTCCATTGTGCAAGAACTGCATGTCATCAATAATTATCACATCGTATTCAAAGTTTCAGTATACTAGATTTTATCTTTAGTGAATATACCGATATGCATTTGATGTATGGTTAGGCTTCTGGTAACTCGTCAGATGGTTGTATACTGAACGCTTTCCGGACAGAAGTTTTATTAAAGTTGATCGCAGCGTACGGAACAGGGGTTTGTCAACATAAATTAATTAAACTAATATCCATTATTTTTTATAAAATGATATTTTAGGAAGTGTCCTACCACAAAAGGTGGCGAACCTCATCAACGAATTATACGAGCACCATGCTGATCCCACAACAAGCGTACGCAAATTGTTAACACAATTTAACGTATCAACGACAACTATTCATAGGATTGTTCAAGAACAACTTCCTCACCCCTTTCAGATCCACATAATTTGTTACAAAATTACTGTTACTGATTAAGCTGGTGTTACACAAGACGGTTCCATTAATTCTCATACTTTACATTTATGGGCAGATGAAAATGGACACAAATGATAGTAATAATTCACAAGATCCAAATTTTTTTATAATAACCAGAATGGTCAGCGATACATAGGATTTTTCCTAAATGGGTTCCCACACATGTTACGTGATATTCCTCTAAACATTCTCAGATATATGTAGTTCCTGCACGATGGAGCCCCTCCCCATTTCGTAAATGAGGTAAAAAATCGTCTTAGTAACATTTCTCCTAATAGGTGGATTGGTCGGGGAAGACTATTGTTTTCATTTAATAAGTTGTAGGCTAACCAACTAAACTTTCCCGTTTGCGGGTAAGCAATATTTTACATACGTTACATATTGAGAGCTTTCTTTAAATGGTTTCACTAGGGCTTGATGTTTACGAAAAGCACATTCGATTTAAGAATTCACAAGAACGTTTGGATATTTTTAAACACAAGCCAAGTGGAGTTTTTTGATGATTTATTAAAATATCTTCACTATCATTCAAATAAACTAAAATACAGTCGAAATCATCGACTTCATGTAATGAACCTGCTCGCAAAATAGAAGCACAAACCATTTTTGTCTTCTGTTATTCCAAATGTATAATCTTTATGTAAGTTTTGCTGCTAAACTTGAAAAAGAACGACTGAATATGTTGAAGAAAATAATTTTTCAGCTCACCTCTAGCCAATGTATACATTTCTCCGCCTCATTGTAAGAATCAAAGTCGTACTTTCGCTAACTTGAGAGGAATAAATATTTTATATAGAGGGGGATAAATAAAAAGCGTAATTTAAGTGCAAAATATTTAATAAGTAATTAACACTATCGATTAACATTGAAAAGTTAGAAAAGTTAGGAACTAGGAATATTTTAACTAAATATACAATGTTTGAAATTGCCAATATTAATATTTCTTAATGAATTATTTTTCAATTCCACTTCTTGATTTGCACCTTCTTTAAATGTACTTAGTATCTCTACATTATCATTTTCTCCAGGGTTAAAATAGTTTTGAAACATTGAATTTGTTTGAAAGTTTGAGCTCTGGTATAACTGTTCCAGTATCTGCAAGAAGTGTTGCGGATGATCTCCTGAAGCAGTGACCTGTGTATAGGTCAGGATTCTCAAAATACAGAAACTTCATACGTGATTTCAGGAAATCACGTATGACCAATAGCTTGGATAGTACACTTCTCATTTCGATATAAAAACGTTTATGTTGTAATGTAATTTCGTATATTTACGGTGTATAGCGATCAAATTTAATCCTTCTTCAACCTCACCTCTAATGAACAAACTTCGTTTCTTTGTCTGCTTTTGAACGTGGCACTTTTACCATTAATATTGAACCTAGTTCTTCTATGTCTTCAATACTCAATTTTTGGAGCTCATCTCTACGACATGCCCCTGCGATACCAATTACATGATGGGATATTATGTGTTATAGGACTCCGTGCGCTCATCTCTCCGTTTGTAAATTGGGAAGTTCTCCTTAAGCGGAAGTGCACCTTGAGTTAGAAAGGGTAATTTTGTGGGGTTCACCACTGAGAAGTTGGTTTAAACATTAACAACTTTATTAAAATAGAAAAATGAAAAATCATTCATTTGAATGGTAGGGAGGTGGGACACCCTAGCGGATTATGTGGATTGTTACTAGTTTGAACTAGATCATGTTCAGTTGTAAATGTAATGTGTGCGTACGTTAGACAAATATACAAATACTTTGATAGTTGTGGTACTAAATAAGTCCTTTCAAATATTTAAAATCCAGTTAGCCTACATTTGATCTTATTCGTGAATTTCAATTCAGCTTAAATCGAATAAAATTATTAATAACAAAATAATAGATAATAACACAATGTCTTATGAATCAGTGAGTTATATGTATGCTCCAATCATTCACTCGTTCACCTCAAACTGTGATGTCCCCCATTAACAAATATGGACCTTAAATTCTCGTTTCATCATAAAATACCTTTACATGTAATTTCTATGACTTCAAATTTTCTAATTTCTAGGATTTGTACTTAGCACAATAATATATTATTCACGAGTGTATATTGGAGGTTAGTATTTACGAGGTTTACTTCCACGAGCGCTAGCGAGTCGCATAAATCATAGAGTGAACAATAGCTCATTATACGCAAGTAGAATACTATAATTTATCTACGACTACTTGACTACACGAAAATTATAGTAGCTGTTTAATGTCTCCATAATAATCAACACAAGCTTTAAAAATATTGGGTATCTAGTGTTATAATACCATGCTATTTATTTCTAGTTATCATAAATGCCTTTTGCCAAAACAAAATTCATATGCCATTTTATATACTTTCTTTTACTTGTCTCGCAATAAATTAAAAGAGGCAACTCCAGCAGCTTCTCTTCGCTGATGTTAATTTCTAGTGGTGTCAAAAAACTCACTTTCATTTTCTATATCCTTTTTAGTTGGGTTTTTAAAATAATTTGACATAAAATAGTAAAAAAATCTGAACTTACTACTTAAGGTTTTTCAATTTATAAATTGTTTCAAAAACTATGTTACTTTGATACACAGATATACGATAAATACATTCAATGTCGCTGACAGGTCAATGTTAACACAACGTGTTCAATTTTTGAACTAAACTGAGAATATTTGGTAGTGTTTTACATGATAATATTATACGAGTGACAGAATTTTATGATTGAAAGATATAATATAATTTGATCGGATGATAAATTGTTTTCGTAAATTTTGTCCACTGCTTTTAAAACATAGATTAAATTATCCTTTCGTTTATCTATATTTATAACAACTATATGCCTGCCTATTCATTCGACATTTTATGGTTAAACTTTATTACTCGTATGTGCACAGTTGATATAAAAATAAAGACAGCGAAGTATGGGAACCTTGTGCAAATAAGCCCGAACTACTACTTTTATTTCTATTTCAAGTTACCTATACAAAGGAAACGGAGTGTAACATCACCAGAATAATATGTAATTTCGAGGACGCCATATATAGAGTATTCAATTGAAGGATGCTGTTTTATGTGAAAATTACCATTTACAGCGTTAACAAATAAGACTAACTTTACAACAAAATAGGACTAAGAGCCCTTTCCTCCTGAGAATCGGTATTCGTTCTTTGGCTTTTCAGAGTGTTCTTAACAAAACTATGGGCGTCAACACCACAATAGTAATAGAAACATTCTACGTATTCTCACTAAATTAGTGACGGAGCCCTGTAACTCAAATAAACAAAATAAAAATGGAAAATACCGGTTACGGCACAAGAGGATGAACAGATAGCAGGCAGCTAGGTATTTCTATCGACCGATTGCGAAGAATTAACTTCTACGTAGCTATCAATGCCATGAGGTTTTACAGATATGTAGCATAATACATCTCCCGCTCAGAGACACAACAGATTTTTAAGTCGCAGTATATGTATATACCGCTTAAATTTGAATCTATCTAGTCTATCTATCAATGGTTCAACTTTTCTTTATTGTCTCTTATTTGAAATCTCCTGAAGATTTGAGATTTTCAATCACAAATAACTCTAGATTGGGGGATTTTATTATGTCTGTACAAATGTAGCATGTAACCAGCAGTAGCCTATTACGGTCTCTAGCAGTAGGTATTTTAAAACTATTTCCTATGAAATAGTTATTCCCTGAACTGATATTTTTCCATAAATGATTCTACTAATTTCCAACAATTGTTACTAGTAGTCCAGTAACTTTGGGTTTTATCCGTGGAAAAATTCCTAGTGAGCTGAATTTTTTTATACATTTTTATTACGGTGTTATTTTGAAGATGTAAAAAATCGAAATCGATATCGTGCTAAAAAAGTAATGAAGGTCAATAGGTCACGAAAATCAGTTTTTCCCAAATATCTAGCGATCTATTGTTCGGAGGTTAATAACCATTGTCAAAAAAATTGTTCTTAGTATTTACAAAAAATGTCTGTGGTATTTTTCTGTAAAATTAAACGTTTTCGGACTAGAGCGCTGAGGAAACGACTATATCATGACGATGCTCTCGTTTGCTCCCCACCTACGAGGTGCTTTTTTTAACATTGTTTCCCCCGTACTTATAATCCATGATATTCAACAAAAGTTTACTTATTTAACAATAAATAATTTTTTAATGGAATTCAGTAAAACACAAGAAATTAACTTTAGTACATATTTTTGTATTCATTGTCGATATCTTCAGTTTCTCCATCAGTAATAGTTGTTGACAAAACGTCAAGTGGACTCATTTCTACATTTACATCTACATCTTCATCGTTTGTTAACCCCTCGTTTAGCATGACTGACCACGTCAATGTCCATAAACTTTTGAACACCGCAATTCAATTTTTTTGCATCCACATTTGTGTGGATGCAAAGCCACAACCTTTCGTACAATTACAAAAGATGTTGATCAATAGATCATAGGATACTGGTGGTAATAAAGTCGTTAATGACTAAACCTACTCGATAGGCAGACGTGAATTATGAAGTTGTAGACACGCAGAACTTCATTTTATGGGGACTCATTTCTTTGGAGAGGTGCAAGCCTGTGACAGCTACCAAGGCACGTCTTTCCCGAGTACTACAGCCTGTCATCTCCACACGACAGGCACTACTCAAATTATTTTAGTGTAATAGGGTTTACCCACTTGTGCTTGATTTTTACAGAAAAACTGCCAGTGTGGGTCATTTTGATAAGTCATACTAGAACTTTTACTAAGTTCTTTAACCTCTATAAACAAAGTATATATTTAAAAGTAATGCCAGTTTACGCCTTGGGTACTGTATACAATACCGTATGTGAGTCTAGTCGCTGTCTCAGCGTTCTACTCAGAAAACGGTTGATTTTACAAAAAAATGCAGGAAATATTTTTGGTAGATAATTCTACTAAAATCAAATTTTATTGACCTCCGAAAAATAGAGCGTGAGATATTTGGGAAAAACTGATTTTCTTGACGTTTTGACCTTTATAACTTTTTTAGCCGGCACGATATCGACGTCGATTTTTCACATCTTCATTACAGCACCGTAATAAACGGGTATACGAAAATTCAGCTCACTAGGAATTTTTCCGCAGATTTGGCTTTAAAATGCCTAAGATGACTGGACTATAGTAGTCGAGAAATGGTCTAATCTCTTTGGTTCGTTATTTTTTATGCTTACTTCATTATTCTCATTGTTGATACCAGTGATAACATTGAAAATAACGTAGTTTATTATATACATTCTATTCAAGTAAGTAAAATATATTTCAAATAATATTTTATACAATTTGGATTACTTTGCAGTAATATTTATTATAATCTATTCTATTAATTACGTACATTTTGAAAGTTATATCTAAAAAAATCCAGACGACATTATAAATTAAAACGTGAAAAGATTATAGTTCATAAATACTTACTTAGCATATATTACAATATAGATACAAGTTGTAAAACAATGGTAGTGAGTTTTGTTAATTCATTCATCAAATGAAGTTTGTTAATTCATCCAATGTTTTATTAATACCATTGTTGAAATTCTTGTAGACATTTGTAAAATTATGACGTGTTTTTGCGAATAAATAAAATAACGAAAGTGAAATTTTAGTGAACATTTAATCTCGTAACTATAGAAATAGCACGTTATTCAATTACAAGCTATAGATATACGAAATAGTAACGGAAATTTTTTTGAAAAATACGAGAAATACATAAATCATGGTAAAAGATCTCGTAAAATGTCTTGTTCAATTACGAGCATGTCATCGAAAAGATTTTTTACTTTTGGGAAAAAGTTATGTTATATATCTAATTTCAGTTTCAGGTCACGAATTCAGCCGAAGACGCAGTAGAAATTTTAATAAAATTTAATAATAGAGAAATGTGCATTTACTGTCAATAACAAAACAAATCGAATAAAATAAGTTATATATATATATATATATATATATATATATATATATATATATATATATATATATATATATATATATATATTTAGAATTCTTAGAAATGGTTCACATTCATAAGAACGAAAAAGCTATAAATGATAAAAAAGAGATAAAGACTTAAAGAAAAATCTAAACGGCAGAATTTATCTTTCTTTTAAAAACTATCAAAAAAAGCTAATTTTAAAACAGAAGAGACCTGAAATCAAGAACATTTAGATGCATTAATATATCAAAAGCTCTAAGAAATAAGAAATAAATATATAAATATAAATATATATATATATATATATATATATATATATATATATTGTGTCTACAATATTCGTCAAAAACGATTAAACATACAAAGTAATTAATGGAAGAATTGATATTTTCGTCGTCCTGCACAAAATAGAGGATCTCTGCTTGAAAGAACTGCCGACTCAGTAGAAATAATCGTTGTAACTAATATTCCAAAGTTCTATAAATTGGTAATTTAACTTTTTTTTCTTTGTATTTCATTTATATGGTTAACATCGATATATTTAGTAAAATTCTTTTGTTGAAACTATCGATATACTGGATGTATAAGTAACAAAATGAGCATTAGCCATGGTGGCTTATTACTGCAAGGCAATTTTTGTGGAATGACTTGGATTTTATATAAGTAGGTACATGTTTATGTAGTTTGCAAAAGAGACGTCATATTAAATTTATCAAGTGATTGCTTTCTTAACTAGATTAAAATTACACTTTATGAACTGATTTATGTTTGGTATGTTTTTTGGAATAAGCTGTCTTGAATAGAACAGCTTGAAAGTCGACGGTGAATATATTACCAAAAGATCTAGCTGGAACAAATCCGTTTACATCTAAGTAGTATCTAGTACTACAAACTGATTTTCTCTGCTCTTACTTATAGCCATCTTTAGCAACAGTTTTTGTGATAATCCGCGAATCTTCGTGAAGATGAAGAGAGTATAAAAAACTTTCGCTAACTCTTCTTCCATTTGCATATTATGATGAATTATTTTGGATAGGCTAGCGCTAAATTAGCGCACTTAGTTTTCCAATAGTCTATAGCTAGTTTGAATGAGTTGAATTACAATTTTTACGTCGTCCAGAACTTTCGTCGTCCATAACCGATTGGTTTTCACTGAGCAAATATAAAGATAATGTGTTGTTCAAGATCCATGTTTCATGACAAACACTTCAAATACGATCTCTAAATTGGCTCTAGTAGTAGACTTAAAAGCCCGAACTCATGAAACCTGTCACTCCTTTGTCAACACGTTAGAGTAAGAAAGATATTCGTATACTGTAATTAATGCAATGAATGTCATTCAATCTAACTTCGTATCACACGTCGTATAGGGTGTTTCCAGATTATAATAAAGTCGCGTCAACATAATCTTGTTCATAGATAGAGCTGGGAATTGCAATTAAATATAACTGATTATTTTTTATAAGAAATAGAAAAAAATGTTTGATTTTATCCAATGAAATTATGGTGACTATACGTGATATTTTCAGCGTAATTCAACCTTCGTTACATATTGGACAGTAATATTTTGAGATCAAAGAACGCAATATATAACTATTTTGAATTCAACACACAAAGATCATGTATTTGATTTACTAATTGTCTAAGTAGAACTAATTAACTGGAAAATTAATGTTATACTTAATTTAATACTATTTATTGATCGTATGTTGGCATACATTTCGAAAGAGTAGTATTGAGCAAGTCTACAATGAAAATATTTCTCGTTGAATTACTTTGCTTCCATTTTAATCGTGAAGAGCATACGTATTTTGTATAAATAGAAGCGTTCAAAATATGCCTTTATACTGGAAGAAGTGTTTATATTTTGGGTAAGTAGCATTGTGATTATGTAAACAAATAATGCGATTAACACAAAAATTTGAGCTTCTTGTAGCTTTTTCCTCGTTAAGTGATCAATAATATTTCTCAACTGAAATATCAAGTTAATTTCCAATATCTTCTAAATGGTAAATTAAAGCTGGATTATACGGTAGGTAGTTGGTACTCGTTTTTAACTGATTATAGTGAAAATGAGAAAAACAACTCGCAGCATTATTTTGACATAGTACCTACAAAATATACATGGCTATGTATGAATTGGTGAAGAAATAGAATACTGATTGTATGTCGCATACGAGTTGTAACAATGTTTTACTATAGGCTTAAAGCCAATAGCATGTTTAAAAAATATTTTTATAATGAGCCATACTACCAACAACGTGTTGTAGTTCAATGTTCATTGAGACCTGTTGAAAAATCCTTGAAAATCATCCGCGAATTGCAGTTAGTGGATGAAGATAAGTGGATGTAAAAAGAAAGTTTGCTAGAATGGGCTAAGCTCTTTAAAGAGGATGTTGCGAATATCGCCCATTTTCGCAAGCTTACAATATCTGACTGGCCCCCCACCATTTGTGTCTCGTCATAAAGATCTACGTAAACAAACGCGAAAAGCCATCTACAAAAATTTGTGTTTCCAACTTTGAGCCGGCTCGTATGATTCAAGTGATCAGTTGACATGAGTAAAGTAAAGTTGGTAGAGATACCCTAAATTTCTTTTGTCTGACTTATCTGATTTTTCTTTTGTCTGATTTATTGGTGTATTATGCATACAAAATTGCACAATAAGGAAATATGTTATTTAAAATCGGAAACAAAAAATCTTTCATTTAGCCATCTCTACCTAGAGGATTGGGTAATATGCTCCTCACTTGGTGGTAGTGATATGTTTTATATTAGTTATATTTATTATGAGGTTATTATTTACTTCTTTTTTATTGTTATTACATTTATGTTCCGAATTCCTTCTAAGGAAAGAGCGTTAACAGTCTTTTCCGGGATCTTTATTTTTAAATTTGTATCAAACGTCTAGTGCATTTGCAAATCTGTATATTGGCCATTCCTACCTACTATGACTGGGTATCACTACCAAAAAGTTGTAGCAGATGAAAGATAGTGCAGTTTGTCTGAACCAACGGATGATTAATTTTTTAGCTGTATATTGTACCGCCTCTTCCTAGATCTTCACTGATCAAATTGCAATTGAAGCGGTTAGAGATAAAGCCTTCTACAAATTAGACATTAATTTAATAAAAAAATTGGCACCTAACTCAAACAATATCATAAAATTTTGTAAAAACTAAGGTATTTTGAAATACCTTAATACACTCTGCTCAAACTCGGCTGGGATCTTCTGAACGATCGTAAATTGTTTAGTTCTGGATTAAAACTCCTGCTCATCTTTACCAACTTTACCCTATGACCCCCAGACACATGAACAAAATTAGTAGTAGGTGAGAAATGTTTAGCAAAAGCCAAGATGTCCCTATTCCTACTAAAGAACATTTTTATTGTTTTTTCGGTATCTACCAAACTGCAAATCGTGAATATGCTCTCGCTGGTCAAATGATGACTTAACTGTTCTATATAAGCGTTATGAAATGGCAGAGAGCGTTTTTCGAATCGAACTCGATGAGTTTGACAGTAAAATAATAATGATACTTTGGTTTCAAGCAATCAAACAGGACAATACCATAGCATTATTGCTATAGCCTTCAATTGTCCAGTGTCTCCACGCCGCAGATTATTTGTAATTGAATTTCAGCAGGAACAAAGGGGTATACTTGGAATTTCCTATAATTTGAGTATAGAATCTTTAGAGGCGAAGAAAAAAATAAATAGTGTGCGTAAAACATTTAAGTTACTGCTTGTCAAAGAAAGGAATAATTCTAAGGATGTCATTCATGATTGTGCTTTCTAACTCGCATTATTCAGAATTTCATGAACGTTTTCATGAATAAAGGATTAGGTATGAGGTCATGTTCAATTCTACTGTTAATTAGACTTTGTAGGAATTCCTAGTTGATATTGCGACATGGTTTTGACCTTAATCGAGTATAATCAAAGTAGTTTTTTGATAAAACAGAATTATATATCCAGATTGTAAAGCTGCGTTGATTCTGTTAATACCTAATTGTAGAAATTCACAATGAAATATCCTTTATCCAATTATTTTTCCCTTTTAGAAATTGAGAAAGATCCATCATTATGTTACCTCAATAACCATAAAGAAGTTAATTAGAAAAGAACAAATGTACGTCGGCCATAATAAACTCTTTCATCTATCAGTGCCCCTAATTCCTTTAAATTAGCTTGTCACCATGTTGATATGCT